>NW_017676855.1:0-33382 GCF_001879085.1 Nicotiana attenuata
TTCTGCTTCGAGCTAAGCGTGTCTCATCTGCATCTTTGCATTGCATAAGGCTATCTTTCTGCCTTCCGAGACTAAGCGTTGTCTCCATCTGCATTCTTTGCATTGCATAAGGCTACCTTTGTGCCTTCCGAGACTAAGCGTTGTCTCCATCCTGCATTATCTGCATAAGGCTACCTTTCTGCCTTCCGAGGTTAAGCTCTACCTCCACTTGCATGGCTGAAATACCGCCACTTTATCTTTCTTGCGTGGCTGAAAAATCGCCACCTTATCTCTCTTGCATGGCTGAAATATCGCCGCCTTTACTTACGTCTCGCAATCGGCTGAAATATCGCCAAACTTTATTTAAATTCTACATCGGCTGAAAGATCGCCAGTTCATCTCCATCATCATTTATACTTATGCTTTCTGTCGGCTGAAATATCGCCATTTTACTTTTTACATCGGCTGAAACATCGCCTGTTTTATTTAAATTTCTGTCGGCTGAAATATCGCCATTTACATTTTTTGCATCGGCTGAAATACCGCCAAATCCTGCATTTCATGGGCTGAAATATCGCCAAAACTGTCCGAAGGCATCATTGTTCGGGGGCATCATCCTCAAAGCCCGAGAACACCATGCCATGGCCTGAGGACCCCACTTTATATCCTGCACATAATTATTCAAAGGCATCATGGTTCGGAGGCACCATTATCATAGCCCGAGAACATCATTTCATGGCCTGCGAATCCCTTAATTTTGCGCTTCATGGCCCAGGACATCATGGTCCGAGGACGTCATCCCAACCGTCCAAGGACAGCATTCATGGTCCAACGGGAACTTGCATCACGTTTAAGTTTATGCACAATATACGCCCGTATTGCTCACTTGCAGGTACATCGGCTAGCAACTGCCGTCTCAGCAGGAGCGATCCCGCTCCGGTCCTCACCGCCGATCAAGTTTCAAATACCTCTCCCCCCCCCTTTAAAACATCGTGCCCGTCTCTTTCGAATCGCCATTGGCATGTCCCGTCAGTGGTTCCTGAACTACATACGACCCGATTCCTATAAAACCAGGGATATGTAGGCAGCTCAGAAACCAGAGCTCGGTCAAATTCTTTTCAAATTGCCGCTTCCGGTCAAAATTGGCCATCATGTCTTTACCCGACAACTCTTTCATCCTTCCCGGGTAAAGAGGGGCAGCTGTTGATACCCAATATTTCCCTAAGTATTTTTATACCCAAATATTTCCAAAATAGCATATTGGTGCATATATAAGCACACCCAAGAATTTTGGCATTTTAATGATTTTTAAAACCAATTTGTTGCCTATTTTAGTACAATAAAATCCAATAATTATTCCCAAAATTATCGTTTTTGGTGGATAATTCATTTTGTTCTCACATTTGCACCAAAATATAATTAAGGTAATTTTTGCATATTCTTACAAATTTGTTTGGTTTTTTAAAAGCTAAATTGCATATAATTGCAATTATAGCCTATCTTGTAATTTATAGCGTTTTATGTTTATAAAATTAATCCCAGTATTTTTAAATTAATATTTATATAATATTCATTTACCCAGTACTTTTAATTTGCTCTTAAAATTTGTATTACTATTTTATAAACATTTTTAAAGGGAAAATTGGCTATTTATAATTTGGCCTCAATTGCATTTCAATTATAGCCAATTTGGCAACCCCAATTAACCCAATTTCAAAGTTCAAAATTACCCAGCCAGATTCAAATTAACCCAACCCCTGACCCATTTATCCGATCCGCCCGGCTCCCATTCAATCTAGGCCGTTGATCTAAATGATCAACGGCCACCCTTCATTCTTTCCTTTTTAATTTTACCAACCACACCCAACCCTACCTCATTTTTTCTCGACCGTCGCCTCTGAATTTCCTCCTCTCTCAACTCTCTCTCAACTCACCTTAAACCCTAGCCGCCGCCTCCCACTGAAACCCTAATCTATGGCTTCTCAGGCTCATCGGGAGCCTATACTGGCCTCTCATGGCTTCTGCGTGCTCATTTTCTAAAGGTCCTATGACCAGATCTTGAAGGGTTCCGACCAAGCCTTTTGCTCGATGACTGTTCTCCGGTCGTCTTCAACCTTTGTCCGGCCAGCCATGGCTATTCGAGTTCGACCTTCGACTTTCCTGCTCAGATCGATGGTTTCCAAAGCCTTTCTCATCTCCTGGGTTTCTTACGAAACCCTAATCTCTAAGGTTCCTTCGATTTATTTCTAGATCTGCTCCGGATCTATGTGTGTGTGCCCTTCTATGCATTTTTCTCGAGTCTCTTTAATTTTTTGCTTCAACTAGGGTTTCATGTTAAGTTATTTCGAATCTCTTCTCTGATTCTCGACATGTTTTACTGTGTTTTGTTTGTGTTGTTTTCTATCCGAGTTAGCATGTTGAAAACCGTAATTTTTTGGGATTTTGTTCGAGTTTCTTAGTCTGTTTGTTAATATTCGTTTGATTTACCTTTCTTCTATATCTGAGTTAGCATAGTGAAAGCCCTAATTTTTGGGGTTTATCCGAGACTCTGAATCTGTTTATTTGTTTATCTGCTTATCTCCTCTAAACTCGATTGATTTTCGATAACCCTAGTTCTTTGGGGACTATTCGATTTCTTTGAAATTGTTTGTGCAACTCGTCTGTTGAAATTGCAATGTGCTTCAATTCTCTTTTCTTCATGTGACTCTTTTGGTTCTGAGTTCTTACTACCAGTCAAACTCAACTATGGTTTCCACTCAACTCTTTGCATGCTTCTGATCTTCTTCTCTATTGTTAAACACTGAAACTTGACTATCATGCTTCGAATGTCTTCTTTTTAGTTACTACTACATGCTGTTATTTTGCCATAACTTGGCCTCACATGTCTATTACTTGTGCACTTCATTTATATACTGAGTCCCTTCTGTAATTGATTCTCAAACTCGTGATTGATTTTCAAAACTTTTCCTTTGTAAAATTCTGATTTTTACTCGCCTGTTAAGGGGTAATTGATTCTTTCTCTTTGTTTGGCCTTACCAGATCCTTTCCAAAAATAATTACATTCCTGTACTTGGACTTAAACACCTATTGTATGATTTTACTTCTCCTTTTATGGCAACAACCATTCTGCTTAAAGACTGATTTTCTTTCCTCATCTTGACCCTGTTAGTATCCATTTGAACAATAATCCCTTGATTAAAGGGATGTCTTGTGTTAATTGATTCTGACTTGTGATTGTTTCCATATTTATGTTAAAACTTTACCTATTACCTTATTCTCCACTCGTTTTCAAAGCTATAAATACCTACACTCTTCTCTTTCAAACACACGAACACACACGAACATAGACGAACAATCTGAGTTCAAAAATCACTCCTACACTTAAAAACTCTCTCTCTCTCTTTCTGCTACTTGTGCTGTTGCTTGGTTTAGCCGGCTGGAAGCCAAGGCTAGACTGTGGATTCTTGTTTGCTCTATTTTCTGGACTTTGCTTCTCTACCGGTATGTCCTAGTTAATTTACAAGCTTCAACAACAACATGTTTTTTTCATTCCTGTCCACTTCTACTCATGTTTTCTGCAATCAAGATGTGTTATTAGCATGCTGTGATATGTTCCCTTTCCCTTGCAATTTAAAGTTTATCTATGTGTGCATTTTGTCAGTCGTGTGTTATTTATTTGCTACCTTATGAATCCCAAACCCCCATACCCCTTTATATGCTTTAAGTTATGGTTCAGAAACATGGCAATGTCTGAAATCATTGTCCGTGAATATGAACTGGACCCCTTTGGGCCCTAAGCTTTGTCAATTTCCCACCCCCACTCCCTTATTGTGTGTGCCGAGTAACAGCCTTGGCTTGCCAGTATTTCTAATTATTGTTCAGGCTATTGCTTGACCTCCAGTAGGTCTTTACTCTCTAAATGCTTGATCAACAGGTTTGGTCAGGGGTGTGCAAGTCTATTTTGTGGCTGGGCATGACCACCAGCCTGCCTGGGTAGCCCCCTACCCTTTCTATTGCACTTACACTCATTCTTAGAACTTAAGTTCTGCCCCTCTTGTGTGAGCCTTGCCTTGGGACCCTTGAGCTCCCTCTGAACTTGGATACATAAGTGCTGGCCCTTCCACACTGCACAACTCAATTTTTGATTAACATCTTGGGTGTATGCACTGCCCGGGATTCCTGAAATCCCTTGGATCTCTGAAACACCCTAGATGAGAGAAGGCTTGGAAATCAGAATCTCGGAGGTGGCTCAATCTCATATTGTTAGGCCTCAAGTCTGGATTAGGCTACTCGTATGTAGCTGAGGATCTCTGATGTATTTTTTTTAATTCCAGTTCATTTCTTTTGGGTTGTAATAACTTGTACAAGATCGGGGAACATTAGTAAAAAAGGGGGTTGGGATTTATTTTTATTCATCAAGGATAGATATCATGCCTATAGGGTAACTCTTAATTTCTGCAATTTCACAACTAGATATCATGCCTATAGGGTTAACTTTTAATTCCTGCAAATACGCCTAGATATCATGTATAGGGTAACTCTTAATTTCTGAAATTTCACACCTAGATATCATGCCTATAGGGTTAACTTTTAATTTCTGCAATACGCCAAGATATCATGCCTATAGGTTAACTTTTAACTTCTGCAAACTCATACCTAGAAATCATGCCTATAGGATTCACTCATAATTTTTGCGTCTCCGCGCATAGATATCCTGCCTACAGGATTAACTTCTAATTGTTCTATAAAATACGGTCTATAGACTACAGTATTCTGCATTTATAAACATCACTAGGCAAACAGTTTGTAGGTTTAATAACAAGAGCTGCATATAGATACCATGTTCCTAGGACCTTTGTTAACGTCCAAAAGGTGTCCAAATCAGCATACATATAGAAAGCATGCCTATAGGAAATCTCGAATCTGAATAGAGGTAATATTAACTGCTGAACTTGTAACGTCCTGTTAAAATTGGTAACCCCTTTTCAGTATGTATCTTTTTCTAAAATCAGTATACATCACGCCTAGTTCTAACCAATACTTAGAGGACTAACAATCAGATCGGTTTTAGTCAACTGCATTCGAGTAAGCCTAATGTAGACTTTTTGCCTAAAAATATGTGTTGAATCAGTCCGCTCGTCGCTTTTTAATTAAGACCAAAAGCAGTACGTATAAGACATGCTAAACTTTATGACTTTTTGCTGGTTTATGGAGGCATATTTGAGCCCTGTTTGCTTGCCTGATTCCCTCTATTTGCACTTATGTGTTTTGGTTGACGCCCTAGCATTTTGTCCTTTGAAAACTTCTGAAAGCCCCAAACCCCTTTCCCTTTAGGATTAGTAGTCCATTTGCCTCCGGGACTGATAGGATTGGGGCGGGTAATAGCATGCAATAAGTAACGATACCATTCCGCGCTTTAATACCTTAACGGGGTGGGAAGGGTAGACATGGAGATAATGATCACACGATAACACTACGCGTACAATTGGATACATGTGTTGTGTAAATGATCCATGTGATATATAAACCTAGGACCCCCTTTCCTCTTTATTAGTTTGTTATTTTCAGAATAATAAAAGCTGTCCAATTTTCAACTTCCGCTTCTTTTACTTCTTTTAAGTTGCTTGCATCAATTATTTGACCCCTTCTTTACTCTCACACCTTTATGTGATTATAAAACTACTTCCTTACAGATTTCAGCACTTTTAAATCCTTTTTGTGTTTTTTATTTGCAATTGTTATGTGAGTGATTTCATCGTATTCGCAATGCTTGCTTGTCTACTTGTTGTTTGCATTTAAAGTCACAATTATAGCATGGCCGGGAACCACACTAGTGGATCTTGGGGGGTGCCTAATACCTTCCCCTCAAGATAATTTCTAGCCCTTACCCAAACTCTGGTTTTCATCTCAAATTCTTTTCTCAAAGTGTCCTAATGCACTATAATCATTAGGTGGCGACTCTCCAAATCCAAAACCCAATTCTCAAACGGGAATAGAGTTGTCTTTCATGAATGTCGTAAACCCGATTTCGCGAGGAAAAAGGGGGCATCGACACCAACATATCCCACAACATCATACGAACTTAGTCAAACCTTCGAATCACTCCAAATAATATCAAAACACCAAATTACACTCGGATTCAAGCCTAAGCACTTCTAAACTTTTGAATTCCACAAACGATGACGAGACCCGCTAAGCCACGTCCGAATGACCTCAAATTTTGCATACAAGTCAAAAATGACACCACGAACCTATTCCAACTTTCGGAATCCATTACGATCCCGATATCGAAATTTCCACTACCGACCAAAATCTCCAAAATTCTAACTTTCGCCAATTCAAGCCTAATTCTACCACGGGCCTCCAAATCATATATCGAACGTGCTCCCAAGTCCAAAATCACCTAACGGAGCTAACAGAACCATCAAAATTCAAATCCGAGATCGTTTACACATAAGTCAACATCCGGTCATCTTTTCCAACTTAAACCTTCTCACAAGAGACTAAGTGTCTCAACTCACTCCAAAATCACTCTGAACCCGAACCAACTAACCCGATAAGTCAAAATACAGCTGAAGAACACAACAGAACCAGGTAATGGAAGAACAAGGCTATAACTCTCGAAATAACCGTCGGGTCGTTACAATATTTCAGTCTATAGCACAATTTTAGATGTATTATTTTGTGTATCATAGTGCATAACACCTGAGTCAACTTCACAAAAAGAAAAAAGTAGCAAAAATTAACCCAACATAGAAAAAATCAGTC
This sequence comes from Nicotiana attenuata, assembly GCF_001879085.1. Taxonomy (NCBI): domain Eukaryota; kingdom Viridiplantae; phylum Streptophyta; class Magnoliopsida; order Solanales; family Solanaceae; genus Nicotiana; species Nicotiana attenuata. The sequence goes on from NW_017676855.1 coordinate 6,748, forward strand.
AATCCGCTGACAATGTTGTCTTGTTGGGTTTTAAGCGATATTTATTAATGATTTGATGATTCTTTCAGATAGGGTTTTGAGAGAAAAAAGAGAACCGGGAAATAAGTTGAGAGTGGAAAAAAGGTGTGAGTATCTGTGGACAAAAGTGATGATGATTGCTTTTAAAATAATAGTTTTCGATGAAATTTTTACGATAGTGGAGCTTTTCAATGGTGGTTTTTTGAAGAGTAGATAATTACCATTTTGAGGGATACCTAGGATCCGTTTTGCCATAGATTTTGGCGCCTTATTTTGAAAAATATTTGAAAAAATTTTTGTTCATGTAATAGAGAGAACCAAGAAATAAGTTAAGAGTGATCAGTTTAAAAAAATAATTAAAAATTTTCAAGTTCCCAAAAACTGGTTTAGGACAGTTTTTGGGTGAAATTTTTTCTTCCACTCATAAAACTTTAACTTTTTTTAAAATAAAAATGCATGTACAAACACAACTTTAACTTTCAAAAATTATTCTTCAACACAACTTTAAAAACTCAATTTTCAAGTTTCAACCAAATTTATGTCCAAACACTAGCCTAATTTAAGCATTAATATAGAAGCGAAATATTCTTTGTTGGTTTTCTTGGGATTTGGTTATAAAATGCCTTTTTTTCTTGGACTTGAGTTGCTAATCCTAATTTTTGAATAAAAATTTATCAATTCCTATTATATGTCGTCACTTGATGTCAATTTCCCGTATAGAAATACTGTAGTCCAGCTACTCTCAGATTTAAGACAAAAAATGGCTCTTCTATCCTGAAGTTTAATAAGGGTGTAAAAGTCTTTACAGAGGTAAGTTATTGTTAGCCGTTAGTGAAGTTAGGAATTAGTTAAGTTATTAGAAAATACATTGTTAAGGAGTGTATGTAAAGTCGGTTTGTAGTCTAGTATTATGTTGATTTTTAGGGAATGAAATTCTTCTACATTTCTTCTCTCTCTCAACAAGATTTTACCTTCTTCTTAATTCTAAAGCTTAATTCATTTATACACAGTGAATTAGAACATATTATCAGAGCTTTCAAGCTCGAAATTCTAGCTTGCTTTTCGATCTTGATTCTATTTTTATATTCTCTGAAAGTGTTTGTCATTAGATCTATGAAATCTTAAAGTAACAAGAAAGGAGAAAAATGACATTAAATTAAGAACAATTGGGGCAGAATCCAGGACTAAAAATGATATTAAATGAAGAAAAATTGGGGCAGAATCCAAGACTAATCAATGTTGAGTATGTGACTCAAAATTTTGGGAATCATGCCATTTGGATTGATTATAATCATCCCCTATTTCAGTCGATGTGAGTGAAATTCAGATTATCTTTTTCCAATTGACTGGTGTTGAGAACTATTATATCTGATTTAGGTCTATGCGAGTTGCTTTATTAGGAAGAAATGAACTAGGCATGGTTGATGGTACATTGCAAGAAAGAAAGGTTTCCAGAGACAATGTGGAATTATTGGAAACAAGTCAATACTATTGTGCTTTCTTGGATCATGAATTCAGTGGCTAAAGGCCTTCTTGGAGGGATCATGTATGAATCAAGTGCTCAAATAGTCTGGAAGATCTCCCGGAAAGACTCAATAAAGTTTATGGATTAAGAACTTTCAATCTACACAAGGAGATAGCAACTCCATCTCAGGAAACATCATCTGTGTCAGTTTACTTTTCAAGACTTAAAGATTTGTGTCACGACCTAAAATCCCAATCATGGGACCGTGATTGCGCCTAACATCTGCTTGTTAGACAAACCAACATTAGCTAAACGATTAAAGCAGTATAATAATTTTAAAAAAAATACAATAATAAGAAATAAAGAGTAAAATCTCATGAAATGTATAATAAATTCATAACTATCGTTGTCTAAGACTATTCCCAGAATCTGGTGTTACAAGTACATGAGCCACTAGAATACTACATATAAAGTCTAAAAGGAAATACAAAACCGCCTAATAAAAGATAAACAAAAGAACGGATAGGAAGGGGACCCCAGGGTCTGCGGACGCCAAGTAGCACTACCTCAAGTCTCATGAGAAGGTCCGAGCTATCACCTCTGAACGCTGCTGGGAGCAACACCGGGATCTGCACAAGAAGTATAGAAATGTAGTATGAGTACGACTGATCCCACGTACTCAGTAAGTATCGAGCCTAACCTCGACGAGGTAGTGACGATGCTATGACAAGTCACTTACTGTAAACCTGTATGAGTATTAGGCTTTGAAACAATAACAGTGTAAAGAAACGAATAATTACATAAGGAACATAATAAAAGAAGTAAATAACAGAGGTCCCTAGAATAACAACACGTCACAACCTCATAACATAATACGGTACTCGTGCATAACAACCAAGAATAATTACATAGCATCCTTCCCGTTGCAGCATACAACCCGATCCCAAATATCAATATCAATACCGTTGCAGTGCACAACCCGATCTAATATATATGCAACAATGTTGCAGCGTGTAACGTGATCCAATATATAATAATATTATTGCGACGTGCAACCCGATCCAACATACAACAATACTATTGCAGCATCCAACTCGATCCAATATATAATATCAGTGTGAAATCGGATCTAATATATAATATACTGTTACGGCATGCAACCTAATCCAATATATAATGATACTGTTGCGTGCAACCCGATTTAATATATAATAATACTAGTGCGGAGTGCAACCCGATTCAATATATAATAATACTGTTGCGGTGTGCAACCCGATCCAATATATATAATAACAACCAAATACGACAAATATCACAACATAACATAAAAGGGAACTAAGATGCATAATTATCTAAGACAATCCAATATAATATAATAGAGTAAAAGATAAAACAAATAAAGTCAATAAGAAAAGTAAAGACATAAGACAGGTAAAAACATCGACCTAATATCATGTATAAGAACATGTAGCAAATAAAGGCGTACAATAACTAAAAGTACGAAATAACCTAGAACACGTAACAATTAAAGGCATGTAACAAGAAGCGACACATATATATCAAGTAAAGTATGTATCACGTATGAGCACCTAACAAATAATAACATGAACTAAGATGAAAACATGGTATAATTAAAGACGTAAAACAAAGTAATACACCCCGGATACACTCGCTACCTTGCATATACGACGTTCACACACATATATCACGTAGGAAATAGAACAATCAAGTCATAATTCCCTCAAATCAAAGTTAGCCACGATACTTACCTTTTTCCGAAACAATATCAACTCCTCAACGCGGACCTTTAAGAATAAGCCTCCAAACCGTTCGAATTTAGTCAATGATTGTTCAACAAGTCAAAACAAGCTTTAGAAACTAACCTCATACAAAAAAGGTTCGGTCTTTAACATAATTGGAAAAAGTATAAAAAAAAAAGTCAACCCGGACCCATGTGGTCGAAATCCTAGATTAAGATCAAATCTCGATTACTCATTCATACCCCAGTCCAAATATGTGATATATTTTGAAATCTGACCTCAATTTGAGGTCTAAATCTCAATTTTAAAAAATTCTTGAATTCTACCCAAAACCTCAATTTCTACCCTATGAAATCTTAGATTTGATAACGAAATTCATGGAAGAAAAAGTAATGGAAATTGAATGAAAATAAGTTTAAGTTACCAACCTATGAAGTTGGGAAGAAGTTGCTCTCCAAAAATCGCCTCTATGGAGTCTAGGTCTTAAAACTGGTGTAAAATAAGCTAAGTCCCGAAATCCCAATATTTTACCCAACTGCATTCGCAAATGCGAACACACTGATCGCAAATGCGACACGTGCATGAGCCTCCTAAATGTCGCAAATGCGACTACACATTCGCGTTTGTGAAGGTCCAATCCTCCGCAAAAGCGAATGTAGCTTCACATATACAAAGCTATCCAACCACTGCCTAGTGTGGCAAATGCGATACAACCATCGCAATTGCGATAACCCCCCCCCCCCCCCCAACCTTTGCAAAAGCAACCAAGACTTCGCAAAAACGAAGTTTTCCTGCCCCCGCCCAGCATCACAAATGCAAGTATTGTCTCGCAAATGTGAGGCTCGCATTTGCGAACAAAACCTCGCAAATGCGAGATCTGTAGACAAGCAACACCAGCAAACACAACAACTTTGCAAAACAGTCCGTAACCTATCCGAAACTCATCTAAGCCCCTTGGGCTCCAACTTGAATATTCAGGCAAGTGTAGTAATATCATACAAACTCGCTCGCAAGCTAAAATCACCAAAGTAACATCAAAAATTAAGAATTGGTCATCAAAACTCAAGATTTTCAAAGTGCAAACTCAAATTTCCAAATTTCCACATAAAGCGGTGAAACGGCCTCGGGTCACCCGGGATCCCAACCAAACATGTGTATAAGTCCAAAATTATCATACGAACTTACAGAATCGTCAAAATACCGATCCGGTATTGTTTACCAAAAATCTTGACTGTGATTAACTCTAGCCATTTCTAAAGTCAAAAATCACATTTTGTTTAGAAGTTCACATTTAAATTTCCCGAAAATTGATACGAACCATGCACGCAAGTCATAAATCATCAAATAGAGCTATTCACGAAATATAAAATGGAGAGCTAATACTCTAAATAACATATCGGGTCATTATAATCTCCACCTTTAAAAGAAACATTCGTCCTCAAACGGACATAGAAATGTACCTGGACTGGTAAAAAGATGTGGATATCTACTCCTCATGTCGGACTCGGACCTCGGACTCCCAAGTAGCCTCCTCAATCGGCTGACCTCTCTAACACACTTTCACATAAGGAATATCTTTAGATCTCAACTTTTGAACCTGCCGGTTTAGAATTGCCACCAACTCTTCCTCATAAGTATAATTCTTATCAAGCTGCACCGTGCTGAAGTCCAAAACATGTGACCTATCTTTATGGCACTTCCGAAACGTGAAAACATAAAATACCTGATGTACCCCTACTAAGCTAGGAGGGAATACAAGCCTATAAGCAACCTCCCCAACTCTCTCCAAGAACTTAAATGGTCTAATAAACCTCGGGATCAACTTGCCCTTCTTCCCAAAATGCATCACGCCCTTTATCGGCGAAACTCGGAAAATGATCTTCTCACCCTCTATGTAAGCCACTTCCCCAGCGTTCCTATCAGCGTAACTCATTTGCCTAGACTATGTTGTACGAAGACTCTTAAATCACGTTCGCCTCTGTTCCCAATAATCTAGCCTCACCAGGCTCAGACCATCCAATTGGAGAACGACATCACCTCCCATATAAGGCCTCGTATGGAGCCATCTGGATACTCGACTGATAACTGTTGTTGTAGGCAAACTCCACTAGAGGTAGAAACTAGTCCCACTTACCCCCCAAAATAAATAGAGCATATGCCCTCGACATATGCTCCAAAATCTAAATGGTCTGCTCGGACTGCCTGTTTGTCTGAGGGTAAAATGTGGTACTCAACTCAACCCGCGTGCCTAACTCATGCTGCAAGGCTCTCCAAAAGTGTGAAGTGAATTGCGTGTCACAGTTGAAATGATAGAAATGGGCACACCAATAGGCGGATAATCTCCATGATGTAAATCTGAGCCAACCGCTCTGAAGAGTAAGAAGTCATCACCGGAATGAAATGTGCGGACTTAGTCAACCGATCCACAATGACCCAAACAACATCATACTTCCTCAAGGTCTGTGGCAAGCCTACCACAAAGTCCATAGTGATGCGCTCCCACTTCTACTCCGGTATCACCAACTTTTGAGTTAACCCACCAGGCTTCTGATGTTCATACTTCACCTGTTGACAATTCAAACACCGAGAGACATGTCTAACAATGTCTTTATTCATCTTTCGCCACCAATAATGCTGCTTTAAGTCATGATACATCTTCGTGACACCTGGGTGAATGAAATACCGTGAATTATGAGCCTCCTCAAGGATCAACTCTCTTAACCTATCAATATTTGGAACAGAAATCCGACCTTGAAGCCGCATAACACCATCTTCCCTAATCACGAACTTCTTAGCATTGCCCCGCTGCACTGTATCTTTTAACATCAACGAGTGAGGATCATCAAACTGGCGAGCCTTGATGCGCTCTAACAAAGATGATTGCGCCACAACACTAGCGAGGACCTTACTAGGCTCTGAAATTTCCAACCTCACGAACTAGTTCACAAAAGCCTGAACATCCATGGCTAATGGCCTATCCACCGCCGATATAAATGCCAAGCTACCCATGCTCTCCACCTTCTTACTCAAGGCATTAGCCACTACATTTGCCTTCCCCGAATAATATAATATGTTGATATCATAATCTTTCAATAACTCTAACCATCTCTGATGTCTCAAGTTAAGATCTTTTTGCTTGAATAGATGCTGGAGACCCCGATGATCGGTGTAGATCTCACATGGCACGCCGTAAAGATAGTGCCTCCAAATCTTGAGCACGTGGACAATGGCTGCTAGATCCAAATCATACATAGGATAGTTCTTCTCATGCACCTTTAGACACGTAAGCAATCACCTTACCATCCTGCATCAATATTGTGCCAAGCCCAATACGCGATGCATCATAATACACAATGTAAGACCCCGAACCTGTGGCCAACACCAACACCGAGGCTGTAATCAAGGCGGTCTTGAGCTTCTGAAAACTCTCCTCACACTCATCAAACCATCTGAAAAGAGCGCCCTTCTGAGTCAACTTGATCAATGGGAATGAGATAGATAAAAAATCCTCCACGAAACAACGATAATAGCCTGCCAAACCCAAGAAGCTCCGAATCTCTGTAGCTAAAGTAGGTCTAGCCCAACTCTGAACAACCCCAATCTTCTTAGGATCCATCTTGATACCATTATAAGACACAAAATGATCCAAAAAGGTAACTGCTCATGCTCATCTCTACTACGAGAGTAAACCAGAATATCATTAATGAAGACAATCACAAAGGAATTCAAATAAGGCTTGAACACTCTGTTCATCAAATCCATAAAGGCTAATAGAGTGTTCGTCAAGCCAAATGACATCACTAAGAACTCGTAATGACCATACCGAGTCCTAAAAGCTATCTTATGGACATCCGATGCTCTAATCTTCACCAGATAGTTGGCAGATCTCAAATCAATCTTGAAAAATACCTTGGCACCCTGAAGCTGGTAAAATAAATCATCAATCGTAAGCAACTGATACTTGTTTTTGATGGTAACCTTATCAACTACCGATAATCTATGCACATCCTCATCGATCCCATTTTTTTAACAAACAATATTGGCACACCCCAAGGTGATAAACTCGGTCTAATAAACCTTTGGTTAGGCAAATCTTGCAATTGATCTTTCAATTCCTTCAACTTGGCTAGAGATATACGGTACAATAGAATAGAAATAGGCTGAGTGCCCGAAACCAAACCAATGCAAAAGTCAATATCCCTATCAAGTGTCATAACTGACAAATATGTAGGGAACACCTCTGAAAATCCACTCACAACCGGTATCGAATCCAAAGGAGGAGCCTCCGCACTAGAATCCCAGATTTAAGTAAAATACGCTAGACACCCCTTATCAACCATACGTCGAGCCTTCAAATATGAAACCACTCTGCTAGTGGAGTGGCCGAGGGTCCCTCTCCACTCTAACCTAGACAACCCCGGCATGGCTAGTATCACTAACTTGGTATGACAATCCAAGATAGCATGATACGGAGACAACCAATCCATATCAAGAATGACCTCAAAATCCACCACATTCAACAAGAAAAGATCAACTATAGTATCAAAATAATTAATAATGACAATACAAGAATGGTACAACCGATCAACTACTATAGAATCTCCAACCGGTGTAGATACAGAAACATGGGCATCAAGAGAATCACGAGGCATACTCAAGTGCAAAGAAAAATATGAAGACACATAAGAATATGTAGAACCCAGATCAAACTGGAAGCATCTCTATGATAGATTGAGATAATACCCGTAATAACTGCATCGAACGACTCTGCCTTGGGACGACCCGAAAATGCATAATTACGAGAATGAGACTCACCAACCTGTCATCCGCCTCTAGGAAAACCTCTCACTGGTTGGCCTCCACTACTAACTGACTGGCTTATGCCTCGGGCTACCTGACCCTGCCTCTAGCTGGCTGAGCGGGTGGTGAAGCAACCGGTGTTGGAATCATGGCACGAGTACCCTGCTGCGACATGCTGACTTGCATCATGGGACAATACTTCCTGATATGACCCATATCTCCGCACTCAAAGCATCCTTTCAACTAACGTGGCTTCTTAATTTGAGACTGACTTGATGACCCGAATAACCACTGTAATATGTCTGAATCGATAGTGCACTAATAGGAGCTGGAGGTGCACAATGCTAGTTGCTTAGATCGAGGTCCATAAGCACTATGACTGCCTGAAGTACCATGTGTGACCTGTAGAGCTGATCGTACCATCCTAATAGGATGGCCTCTACCAAAGGAACCCCTACCTCTTCCTTTTTACCATTCTTATGACCTTTGAAGTCGGACTTGTTTATGCTAATTCCTCGCATCAGCCTCACGACTCACTTTCGACAAGTAGTGCCCGAGGGGTTTTCACCAACAAGTCTCTCTCATTTATTCATCTCTGCTTACCGTCGTCTTACAGTGCCCGTGAGGGTTTTCACTAGCAAGACTCTCTCATTTTTTCTTTTATTTTCCTTTTTCTTTTGCTTCTTGTGTGAGCAACTTGACAGTGTTCTATGTCGCGTGACAACCGTTGCTCTTTGCATGCTTTTCTTGGCATTCTTGAAGGCTTATCGGGAGGTCTTATCGGGAAGGTTTTTGGAGAGGGTTGGAAAGAAAGGTCGGCATGAAGGCTCAAAGTACACTCAAAAATGAGGGGTTATGGACTTACAACTCTTGGAATCGGCTCTTCAAAAGTGAAATAAAACCTTTGCCCCAGTTTCAACCATTGGGATTTTTTATTGAATTCTTATTTGGTTGGACCGAACCGTGAGGCTGCCTACGTATCCTTTAAAGGAATCAGGTCTAACGTAGTTCAAATATTTGACCTAACTATAATTCATCTTTCTTTCTGTTTCTCTTTTTTTTTTTTTTTCTTTTTTCTCTTTTTTTTTAATTTGCCCCAGCTTCTATTTTTGAGGGCATGGACCTTTGACAATTCTTTTCTTCTTCTTTTTTTCACTTGAACTTTCTATGAATTGCCCCAGTTTGTATTCTTGGGACATGGACTCTTTTTTTTTCTTTTTCTTTTTTCGTTTTTTTTTCATTTTTTTTGACTCTTGACTCTAAACTTGATTCCAAAAGAGGGTGGTCAAAGAAAATAACACAGGCTCAAAAGAGGTAATAAAGGCTATAAAGTATTTGGATAGCAGAAAAAGGGCCTCCCAGCCTCGAGAACGCCAATTATAGTATCCTTTCGCGATCACATCATTGATGAACATGCTTGTCTTCTTGGGTCTTTTTCAGTGTAAAGTTGTATGAGCAATACTTTCCTCGCTGTGAATAACCATTGTCAATTTGAGTGACTTTTCTTGGATTTTGTCTTGATGTAAAAGATGCATTTTGCCACTAACTGATCCATTTCAAGTTGTCTGGAATACACCTTCTATTGAAAAACACTTTCTATATCTTAGTGCTAAACAGACTTCAACCCGTCCGATTATCCTTGAGCCCGGTCTTCTCAAATGATTCAAAAGGTAGAGATCCTTAACTTCCATGAGCATGGCTGCTTTGGTTCCATGTAAACTTCGCTCATGCTTATTTTCCAAATGTTTCACGTGTCTATTCTTCTTCAAAAGTGTCTCTTTCTCACTTATGCAATTCAAGACTAAATCAGTTTTCTAAGATCTGGCCAAAATTTCCGCATGCATGTCATGTCATTAGAACTAGCGAGAAAAGAACTAGGAATAGAATGACACGAAAGGACAAACTGTATTTTATTGAATAAGGACGGAAGGGTTTGACAACTAAACAAGCAACCTAAAATCCGAGTTACAGCCCTAAATAACCCGGATAATGAAAATAGCAACAAAAATAGACAGACATGACTCATACCAACAGAATAGAAGGATAGAAGGGTTTGACTCAATAAAACAAATAAAATCTGGATCACAACCCAGAAATAACCCAGATAACAGAAAAAATATCAAAACAAGCTACCAGGATTCCTTCCTAATACGGAGAGAATGACTTTTAAATTCCTAATCTTGACATTTAGCCACAAATTTACTCATCAGAATCACCATGGCCTTCTCCAATTTCAGTCCGCAAGCTCTCGAGAGGACTCTCATACTCCATGTCACCAGGCATCATCCCCACAAGGTGTGCATCATCATGTGCAGATAAAGGTTTCTGCACGATATTCTGGGTGTCACTGTCTTGGATCACAATTAGTTTTTCCTGGATCATCCTTTCTATTTCTCTTTTCAAATCCCGACAACTTTCAACATTGTGCCCCTGAGCATTGGAATTGTATTCACACCTTTTGGAAGGGTCAAAGCTTCTTGCACGTGGGTCCCCATGATTTGAAGGAATGGGTGCAATCATGTCATAATGCTTTAACTTCTCAAATAAGCTTGCATAGGACTCTCCTATTGGTGTAAAATTATCCTTCAACCTTTGTTCCCTTCTATACCCCTGGCTTGGATGTGGGTTATAGGGCACTTGAAAATTTTGGGGAGGCTAGTGGAGATTTTGCGGTGCTCGTGCTCGCGTTTTTCTAGGGTGTCTTGGTGGCCGGGCATCATACTGAGGTGCAACAACAGAGTATTGAGGGTTCTGAGGTGGATAATATTGCTCGGTGGAGTCATGGAAAACCTGAGGAGGCTGATCATACCTTCGAGATATTCTCCTGGGACCTCTTCTCGACCCTGATGTCATCATGATTTCTTCAACCTTCTCATTCGTGTCACCAAAATTATCGGATTCAATCTGGTCAACCTGAGTTGCGGCTTTGAGAACTGCTTGACTTATAATTCTACTTGTCTTTAAGACCATTCTCAACCATTTCCCCCATTTTGATTGCTTCCGAGAAAGATTTACCCACAGCGGATATCATGTTTTGAAAATAATCTGGCTCTTGGGCCTGAAGAAAGACAGTGATTAGCTCGTGGTCATCCATGGGTGGCTTAACTCTAGCTGCTTGTTCTCTCCATTTAATGGCATATTCCCTGAAATTTTCAGTTGGTTTCTTCTTTAGATTTGAAAGGGAAATGCGGTCTGGGGCAATGTCGATGTTGTATTGGAACTGTTTGACAAAGGCCCGTGCCATGTCATCCCAGACATACCAGCGAGACGTGTCTTCATCCATAAACCATTCGGAGGCTACTCCCGTAAGGCTTTCCCCAAAGTAAGCCATCAGCAATTCTTCATTTCTTCCCGCACCTCTCAGTTGATTGCAATACCTTTTCAGGTGGGCTATGGGGTCTCCATGTCCATCATACTTTTCAAATTTGGGAGTCTTGAAACCAGGCGGCAAGTGGACATCGGGGAGCATACATAGATCTTTGAAGGCAACACTCTTTTGACCTGCCAACCCTTGCATGTTTTTCAACCGTTGTTCTAAGCTTTTCACTCTTTGGGTCATTCCTTCCTGTACCATCTTTCGGGCAGGCTTCTCAATGTTTGCAGGAAGATCAAACGAGTACGAGTGGTACTCAGAAGAGTGGTACTGCTCTTGCTGGGTAGCAAATTGTGACTCATGACAAGGTTGTCCTTGGCCATTGGCCCATGCTTGACACATTTTGGTCATTTGCTGTTTCAATATTCTATTTTCCTCAACCACAGTAGACTCTTGTCGAACCCTCTGACCCGGAGTCTCTTGAGCACTTGTAACAACTTCGATGTCAGTTATCATTTTTCCTTGAATCTTGTGTTGTCCGCTTACCACAAACCGACCACCTCAAACTTTTTTCACTATTCAAAATAAAAGGCATGTTAGAATGGACTCAGTCAGTCCTTATTATTATCAACATTTTCACTTTTGTTTTTCATTTTTCTTTTTCTTTTCTTTTCAATGGTTGATCGAACCTGGCGTGGGTTGCCTACGTATCATGTGGGAACATGAATCAGATCTTGCGTAGTTCGGGAAGATCAAGAATAAAGTAAATAAACTAACTTTTTTTTTTTGAATTTTTCATTTTATTTTTTCTAAAGAAAGAGAATAGTTTTGGATTTTGATTTTTCTTCAAAATTTTTAAGAAAGATTTCTAAAGAAAAGAGATATTTTTTCGAATATCGACCTTTTATTTATTTTTATTTTTTTGGAATTTCGAAGAAAAACTTCTAAAGAAGAATGAAAATATTTTTGGATTTTTGGAATTTTATTTTGAATTTATGAAAGAAATGCTTCTAAAGGAAAAGAAAATATTTTCGAATCTTGAATTTTCTTTTCAATTTTTGAAAGAAGAATGAAAATATTTTTGGATTTTGAGAGAGATTAAAAGAAAATATTTTTGTATTTTTTTATTTAAAATTGGGGCCTAAAAGAAAGACTTTCTAAAGAAGGAACTAAAGGAAAATATTTTTTGGATTTTTTGAAAATTGTGGGCCGGAACCGATGAGGTTTGCCTACGTATCCCACATCCGGTGAGAATCAGACCCGCGTAGTTCTCCCATTTTGACGGAACAAGAAAGACATGACTTATTTTGAAATGACTTTTATTTTTTTGTTTTTTTTTGAATTTCGGGAGAGTTTCAGAATTTTCTAAATACCTACCTCTCACTTCTTTTTTGATTTTCTTTTTTCTCTTTTTTTTTTAATTTTCTTTCCCTATTCTAGAAGCCAGTCAGCATGCAAGTCTGAACAGACAGATACGCAAGTAGCATGTAAGATGCATCAGGATGGTCTTTTATTTGGGTACACCTATCCTAGACAGACCCAACCCTTGTGTTGAGTCTCCTAAGTCAAATGCACTTGATGCAAACAAGACGTTCCTACTAGGGATCCGGCATGAGGCTTTGTTATACTAGGTTTAAAACCTGGGTTTATTGTTCTAGACCTGGCTTACCCGAGCGGACAACTCGAGCCGGGGGGGGAGGGGGGGGAGCAGCGTACCGGGAATACAGAAGCTTCACCGGCTTTGCAACTTGTCCGAACCTCGTTCTAAAATAGGATAAGACTCTAGACAGAAGAGAAGTCACACGAAGTGCACCCTTCTCCATGATTTAGAAGACTCAGAGAGAGAAAGGGTTTCGTAGCAGTTTATATACAATTCACAAAATATCAAAGCGGTAAAAGCATTTAGCACATTGGGCTCAAACATGTAGGAAAATCATATAACAGATAAAGCCAATCATAACAACTATTCTAAGCTCGAATTCTTGAACCCTGAACCGAAGTTCTGAGTTTGGATCCCCAGCGGAGTCGCCAGAGCTGTCACACCTCCTTTTTACGCACCCGAAGGTAGTACAAGGGAGTTTTTCCAATTTAAGTGACATTATTCGAAATGAGATTATTTATTCAATTTTATTCAGAGTCACCACTTGGAATAGTTTATTGGTGTCCCAAGTCACCGGTTTATTTTAAATCCCAAATCGAGGAAATTTTCTACTTTCCTTTTGAAGTCTGCGAACCAGAAATTCTGAATAAGGAATTCTGTTAACCCGGAGGAAGGTGTTAGGCATCCCTGGATTCCGTGGTTCTAGCACGGTCGCTTAAACTATTATAAAGGGCTTATTATCTGGTTTTAGTACATGTTCAAACCTATGTGCATTTTAAATTTAAAACCGCTTTTATTTATTTTAAAGAAGATCTAACGTCGTCTAAAATATATTTTGGACCGCGTCACATGAAATGCACCCGCAATCCGAAACACATTCTATTCAACGTTATTAAGATTTGGACGTGAAATGCGCACCCGAGTTTAGGAAGGTAATTTTAAGATTACGCGCCTAAAGCAACTACGCGTTTTCAACTTTGTGAGGGCCGTAGAAAATTCGCTAAACGACGCGCCTCGAATTCTAAGGATAAACGATAACTCACAATGGTAGCATATTCATAAAGACAAGACTAAATTATCCTACAAAGTTATACAACTAATACTTTTCAAAAATAAAATCTTCGAGAACGAATGAAACAAGAAGCAGAAAGACTACTCTAAACTAAACATTTAGTAAAAAAAAATAACAATTCTTAGTTCCAACAGAACTAAGAACGATTCACGTTCTTCAAACAAGAATGGAAATTTTAAGCTCAAAGATTATTCACCAATCTAAACGTAAAATTAATAACTAAAAAAAAAAAAGAAAGCTGAAACATTCAGTACATATTTCCTCGTGGCAAAAGAATACCATGATTTCAATTGCAACAAACTTAGAACACTTCCAAAAAATTAATCATTAAATGAACTAAATACATAATAAAAGAAATTCAATCCCTTTCCACATATCACCCAAATCAAAGTTATTTATTCACATGCTTAAGAATTGATTTGAGAATATAATGGAAGAAACCAAACCTTACTGTTGAGAAGGAAATCGGATCAAAACAAGAGGACCGACGATCCGGACCCAAATACGACCTCGAAAATCTGACAGAAACTTCAACCAAACTCTATTTCTGAAACCAAACTGAAATCGAGAAGGAAGGAGCATAAACGTATCACCCCCTTTTTAATTTTTTTTTTTGAAATCATGCTGCTAACTTTCCATTCTTGTGGTTGTTGATGGAGGGTTGAGATGGCAGAAGCTCTTTTGTTTTAATTGGATTCAAAGTTTGTGAAGGAGTCAGGTGTTCTTTTTGAGATTTGGTATCTCTTTTTGGGAAGATCCAAATTAGAAAAGGGTGTTGCCGCCGTCTCCTTTTGCAGATTTTTGGGTTTTTTTTTTTTTTTTTGGTGTATAGGGTGTTTGTATATTTAGGTTTTAGCTACTATTATATAGGGGTAGGGATTAGGTTAGGGGTATGGGCCTAGGGATTATGGGCTAGGAAATTGGGCCAAAGACTAAAAAAATGGACTACAAGATTTATAAATACGGGATAAACCAACCTAAAACTAATTCCTCCTTCTAAACTTATATACAATTATAATATAAAAGTATAAAACTAATTTTAATTAATTGAACTAAACTATAAAACATAAAACTATTTTTTGTGTTTTCAAGATCATACAAAGATAAGGTACTATTTTTTGTATATTTTTTATTTAAATTTACGAAAGATACGTAAGCTAAAATATTTTTTTGTAATTTTTATTTTTGTGACGAAATAAAGTAAAAGAGTCAAAATTATTTAAAATAACGATATTAAACCTAAACTAAATATTTTATGCTAAAAATATGTAAAATCTTGGGGAGGGTCAAAAATCACATGTCTACACTTATCATCTTGAGCTATCTAAGGCTCAACTATTGGTGTCGCTGCGTGTGCTCTAGGCTGAGCTCTGCCTCTACCTCTACCTCTGCCCTTGCCCCGGCCTCTACCTCTAGTTGTGGCTGCAACCTGGGGCTCTGGCTCCTAATCAGCAGCGAACGGAACATGTGTTCTCACCATCTACAAGAGAATAAGAAAAATGATTCAAACTTCATGATAGAACAAATCACGATAGAGAAAGAAGAAAGTGAAGTTTCCTAACGCCTTATGGCCTCTACAAGATAAGTACAAATGTCTCTGTACCAAACCTCAAGACTCTACCAAGCTTGCTCATGCCTCATGAGACCTATGCAACCTAGGGCTCTGATACCAACTTGTTATGATCGAAAATCTCAATCATGGGACCGTGATGGCACCTAACATTCGCTTGATAGGCAAGCCAACATTAGCTAAACGATAAAAGTAGCTTAACAATTTTAAAAACATAATAATAAGAAATGAAGAGTGAAATCTCACAAAATGTATAATAAATCCATAACCATTGCTGTCTAAGACTATTCTTGGAATCTGGTGTCACAAGTACATGAGCCACTAGAATACTACATATAAGTCCGAAAGGAAATACAAAACTGTCTCATACAAGATAAACAACAAAAAGGATAAGAAGGGACTCTAGGGTCTGCGGATGCCAAGCAGCACCACCTCAAGTCTTCTGAGAAAGTCCAAGCTATCACCTCTGAACGTCGCTAAGCTATCATCGGGATCTGCACAAGAAGTACAGAATTATAGTATGAGTACAACCGACCCCATGTACTCAGCAAGTATCGAGCCTAACCTTGACGAGGTAGTGCCGAGGCAATGACAAGTCACTCACTGTAAACCTATACGAGTATTAGGCAGAGACACATTACAATTTAGAGAAACGAATAATTAAACAACGAACAGAATAAAAGAAGTAGATAACAGAGGGCTCGAGAATAACATCATGTCGCAACCTCATAACACAACACGATATTGCTACATAACAATCAAGAATAATTACATAACATTCTTTCCGTTGTGGCGCACAACCTGATCCCAAATATTAATACGAATATCGTTGTGGCACATAAGCTGATCTAATATATAATTACACTGTTGCGGGTACAACCCGATCCAGTATATAATAATATTGTTGCGGCGTGCAACCCGATCCAATTATATAATAATACTGTTGTAGCGTGCACCCCGATCCAATATAATAATATTGTTGCAGTGTGCAACCCGATCCAATATGTGTTAATACTGTGATGCAATATATAATAATACTATTGCGGCGTACAACCCAATCCAATATATATAATAACAACCTACTACGGGGAATCTCACAACATAACGTAAAAGGGAACAAAGACGCATAATTCTCTAAGATAATCCGATATAACATAGTAAAGTGAAACATAAAACAAAGAAAGGTAATAAGACAAGTAAAGACATGAGATTAGAGTGAATTGAACTAGAATTCACTTGATGATTAGTTCAATCATGTAGCCAAGACTTCTCTCTGGATTAACTCTTAATTCTACGAGGTGAACTGATATAAAGCATTGTGAAGATATGCAAGAAAACGTTAATAGACTAGTCTCACGTCTCTCGAATATTCTCCTAACTTGATTTAATCAACAATTCAACAAGCTCTTTCGGTTACTTAAAAGAATCACTGAATTAAACTTACAAAATAATGCAAAGATAATTATCCAAATTATTCCTCTTTCGATTAAATAATGCGGTGAACAAAATTGCAATCAATTCAAAGCTCTATAAACGAATTCATACAAGGAACTAGAGTTAAAATCCATAAATATGAATCAAAACACCATATCCGTCAAACCCTAAAGTAAACTACTCCATAATAATGGCGAAAGTCATCACAAATAAAGTTGAAAAGTAAGAAAATATAAATTCAATCCAAACTCGGGTATTGAGTTGAGGAAAGAATGATGAATCCTTGTGCTTTGAGTCTCCAATGCTCTTCCAATCTTCCGTAGGTTAAAAGCCCCTTCAAAAATGTATTTTTGGTGTATTTATACCATGTAGAAGCGGGTCCTGATGGAACTACCCTTTCCAAGCCAAAGTGGAAAATTACTCTAAGAAAAATATACAGGCGCCGCGCTAGTGGGAAAGTTCAGAGGGCAGTTTCTTTTCCTACTCTGCAGCAATTTTGCACAAGCACCTTGTGCCCCGTGGCGCAGTGGTGTATTTTTCTCACCTTTTGACATTCAGACTTGGTCCTCGATCCCCTAACGTGATCCCGGCTTAATTTCTTGGCCTCCACTTAGACTTCAAAGCTCCAAATCATCCATTTTAGCTCCAAACTTGTTTCTTCACTTGAAATCACATCCTACACAATATAACACACGTAATAATTACAAAGTACTAATAATTAGGCTCATACAATCAAAGTGTAGCAATTAGAGTGTGCAATTTTAGTTAAAAATATGAGTTCCTAGCTTATCATCAATCATCTAAGAGAATGTAACAAATAAAGGCGTATAATAACTAAAAGTATAAAATAAGCTAGAACATGTAACAATTAAGGGCATGTAACAAGAAAGGACACATATATCAAGTAAAACATATATCACGTATGAGCACCTAACAATAATAACATGAACTAAGAAGAAAATATGGTATAATTAAAGATGCAAAATAAAGTAATACCCCCCTCCCCCGCGCATGCTTAAACTTATGACAATGCATATACACTCGTCATTCTGCATTTACACTGTCTCCACGCATAGATCACATAGCAAATAGACCAATCAAGTCCTAATTCCCTCAAATAAAAGTTAACCACGATACTTACCTCTTTTCGGAACAAGATAAACAACTCAACACGGCTTTTCTTTAAGAAAAAGCCTCCAAACCACCCAAATTTAGTCAATTACTGTTCAAACAAATCAAAACAAGATTTAGAAACTACCCTCGTACGAAAAAGGTTCAATGACCCATTCATCCCCGAGTACAAATATGTAATTTTTTTCGAAATTCGACCTCAATTTGAGGTCTAAATCTCAGTTTTATAAAATCCCAAAGGGCTACCCAAAGCCTCAATTTTTAACCTATGAAATCTTAGTTTTGATAATGAAATTTATGAAAAAGTAATGAAAATAAGTTTAAGCTATTAACCTATGAAATTGGGAAAAAATTGCTCTCCATAAATCCCTTCTATGGAGTCTAGGTATAAAAAATGGTGTAAAATAAGTTAAGTCCTGAAATCCCAACATTTTACTTGGATGCAGGTGATGTCCGCAAATGCGAACCACTGTTCGCAAATGCGACCAGTGCCCGAGCCTCCTAAATGTCACAAATGCGGCTACACATTCGCATTGGCGAAGGTCCAATCCTTCGAAATTGCAAACAAAACTTTACATATGTGAAGCTGTCCAACCACTGCCCATTATCGCAAATGCGACACAACCATCGCAATTACGATAACCCTCCAGTTTGCAAAAGCGACCAAGACTTTGCAAAAGCAAAGTTTTCCTGCCCCTACCGAGCATCGCAAATACGAGCATTGTCTCACAAATGCGAGGATCGCATTTTGCAAACAGAACCTCGCAAATGCAAGATCTGCAGGCCAACAATACCAACAAACACAATAGCTATGCAAAACAGTTCGCAACCTATGCGAAACTCATCCGAGCCCCCCCGGGCTCCAATTCGAACAATCACACAAGTACAATAACATCATACAAACTTTGTGTCAAGATAAAATCATCAAAACAATATCTAAAATCAAGAATCAATCATCATGCTGCCATGTGACCAGGAGGTCACGAGTTTGAGCCGCGGAAATAACCTCTTGCGGAAATGCAGGGTAAGGCTGCGTACGATAGACCTTTGTGTCCGGCCCTTCCCCGAACCTCGCGTATAGCGGGAGCTTATTACACCGGTCTACCCAAGAATCAATCATCAAAACTCAAGATTTTGAAAGTTCAAACTCAAATTTTCAACTTTCCACATTATGCGCCGAAACGGCCTCGGGTCACCTGGTACCCCAACCAAACATGCGTACAAGATCAAAATCATCATACGAACCTACCAAAATTTTCAAAATACTAATCTGGGATCGTTTATAAAAAATATTGACTGTGGTCAACTCTAGTCATTTTGCCAAGTCAAAAATCACATTTCTTTAACAATTCACATTTAAACTTTTCGGAAATCGACACGGATCATCCACGCAAGCTATAATTCATCAAATAGAGTTATGGAAGGTCTAAAAATATAAAATTGGGAGATAGTTGTATACGGTCGAAATTGTATGCCTCCGATCTATGGGCTCGAGGAGTCATTTTGAGCCCGAGTTTGGGCAAGGTCGAGTTCGAGCTCGAGGGACCAGATCCAAGCTCGAGGACAGAGTGCAATGCCCGAAGATTGAAGCATGACGTACACCGAGGCTGAGTATGCTCGATCCCAAAATTGTACCATTGAGGATTTGTAACAGAATGAGCTAGACTCCTGCCACGTCCCCATGATCATGGCGCAAATCCCGGAATAGGATTGTATGATTCCGTACTAGGCAGTCAGACAACTGTATTAAGAATATTCATTATTGTAAATAGAAAATATACCTTATTTAGGATTCCCCTATTATATAAAGGGGACCCCAGTCATTTGCAGGATGATCTAATCATTGAGAAAAGAATATACTCTCTGCTTTTTGCCTACTGTTCATCAGAAGTGTTCCCTAGCTCTACTGCTCTTACTTTACTTTTCTTGCTTAATTATTCTTATTGCTCTAAACCCACCTCGAGGTCACTAAGCTCGAGGCCGCTGTTGCTAAGTTATATTGGTTTGATTCACTTATTTCTTTCATTTTTACTTCATATTTCTTGATTATTAATTGGTATTGAATCTAATCATGTAGTATCTTTAAAACCACAAATCAAATTTAATTGTTACTCGTATTTTTGAGGTAAACAGTATGGAGCCCACCGTTGGGCTAAAGATAATAGTGATTGTTTCTTTACTAATTCTCATTACACACAATATTCTTACACTTTTTCTTGTCAAGAATTTTTAATTCTCAGGCTGAAACATGTCTAGCTCACAAAGTGCACATGTTCATGACAATGAAGGTCTTCGTGAAAACAACAATATAGGGGTCGATGTACCACCAATAAACCCTGGGGATGTGCCAAATATGGAACCAGTTGATGTTAGTTCACATATTGCTCTAAACGCAGATTTAGGCATAGACCCCGGAGGGAGTGTACGCAGGGAAGCCCGACCTGGTGGCCAAGGAACACAAGGAGTGGGTGATGGGGGAATTAGCCTCCAAGTGATATTCGAGATGCTGCAAGCTCAACAGATTGCCATTGCTCAACTTTAAAGTCAAAATAAGACTCTGAGTATTGCTGAATCGGAAAACACTCGACGTGCTAGACCGGCGCTTGCGAGGTCAAACGAAAATGGCTCGGGGACTGACCCTATTATTATGAGATTGCTCGAAGAGCTCACTAAGAGGATAGAGTCCGGGGAAAAGAAGATCGAGGACAATGACAAGAAGGTGGAGACTTATAACTCCCGTGTTGATCAAATACCAGGGGCACCCCCGATCTCGAAGGGATTGGATTCCAAGAAATTCGTACAAAGGTCGTTCCCTCAGAGTGCAGCTCTGAAGCCCATCCCAAAAAAGTTCTGTATGCCTGATATAATTAAATATAATGGAACCTCTGACCCAAATGAACATGTTACTTCTTACAGATGTGCCATAAAGGGAAACGACTTGGAAGACGACGTAATCGAGTCTATACTGCTGAAGAAGTTTGGGGAGACTCTATCGAAGGGAGCCTTAATATGGTATCATAACTTAACCCCTAATTCTATTGATTCTTTTGCTATGCTTGCAGATTCTTTTGTAAAGGCACACGCCGAAACCATCAAAATTGCAACAAGAAAGTCGGACCTTTTCAAGATAAGGCAGAAAATAACGAAATGCTCAGGGAGTTCGTATCTCGATTCCAAGCGGAGAGAATGGATTTGCCTCCGGTCACCGATGACTGGGCTGTTCAAGCTTTCACTCAAGGTCTCAACACTCAGAGTTCCACCGCAGTGCAACAGTTGAAGCAAAGTTTAATCGAGTACCCAACTGTCATTTGGGCCGACGTACATAATCGATATCATTCGAAGATTAGAGTCGAAGACGATCAGCTAGGGACTCCTTTGGGGTCCGTTTATCCTATCAGGATCATGGATGGGATCAAAAGGGATATCGATCGAGAGTTGAGGTCGAATAGATATCGATACCAACCGTACAACGGAGACTATAGAGGCAGCGGTTCCGGGCAAAGCTTCACACGAAATGAGAGGAGAAATGACCGAGGTCAAAACTCACGGTGGCTTGATGCCGAGGAAGATCACGTTAAGTATCCCAAGTTTGAATAAAGGTAAGACCCCAGTCCAATTTTTTCTATTCTTTCAACTAACACTTGCAGGCTATTGATAAAAATCGGCACGAGGCTCTGGGTCTTGAAGCACGTGTTGCACATTTTTTCCCTTAGACCGGTGTTTGTCCCAAATGGGTTTTTCCGGCGAGGTTTTTAACGAGGCAACCGTCGTTCGTGCTAACTAAAAGCAATTTAACAGTATTCGAGGTCCCCCACAGTAGGCCTCGAATACTGGAGGGCATTACCTTTGAATGTCTGCTCTCCAACACGGAAATCACTTTGTGACAGCGGGCCTCGATAGGAAAGTGTTGTAAGGGCCAAACGGTTAGATGAACCGTGCCCGTGTAGGTTACTCGAGCCTTAGACACCAAGCATGCGTGCATGTACAATCATCTATCAAGAGAAGTACTTTTCCTTGTAGATATCCACTACCTTTGTAAGATTTTCATATTTTTTACTCTTGATCTGTTGTGTAGACAGGCTTAAGGGCCGACCATGGCGGAAATTCGAACAAGTGACCCATGCTTGAGGGCTGCTGTCCCAAAAGCAAATAGAATCAAACTGCTAACATTTCGAGACCATAAGGCCTTAAAGGAGATCCTCGATTTTGCGGGCCACGGCCACCCCACTCGGGGACTGACACTTCGGGCAAGCTCGAAGTGAAATGGAAGGTCAGCCCGAAGGGAAAGCTCCGAACTAAAGAGGCTACGGCCAAACTAACGCGGGCTGGAGACATCCGAAATCCATGACAAATACAAAAGCCCAAAGTCTACCTTAGCCCGAGTTTGAGCAAACTCTCACTCGGGGAATATCTATGAAGCATAAGGGCTAACTTTTCTTCGAGTTCGAGCAAATCCTCACTCGATCATAAAAGCCCACGGGCTATCTTTACCAAAGTGCGAGCATATCTCGAACACTTGGGGACTACCTACTCGAGCTGTCCAAGTTCGAAGTCATAAGACCTCAAAGAGGCACCCCCCGATATATAGGTCAAGGCCATCATACTCGGGGACTAACCTTTCAGATAAGTTCGAGAGGCTATTGGGAAACAATTCCAAGAGACATACCCGAAGGCTATGGCCATATTAAAAGGCTACGGCCATATTAAAGACTACGGTCATGTAAAATGCTACGGCCGAAATAATGCGGCTCAGAGACGTCCGACTTGGGCCATAAATTAAAGGCCTTCAAATACTTCAAAAAATCGGTTAAACTCGGGTACCCTCGGCAAAAGCAGAAAGGGCTTCGATAAAATCAGCCCTCGAATAATTTAAAGGCTTAATATCAGCCTTCGAAAAAACCTCAAAAGGTATTCAATTATCATTACACAAACAAGTTACTAATAAGGTTCCGATATGTCAAACCCTCGAAAAACCCAACGGGTACAAAAAAAACACATGCTAAGGCATACAAAAATTTTCACTAAGTCTTTTACCCGAAAAGAGGGAAAAATTATAGCCACTTTAGAGGCCGAATCGGCCCAACTTAAAGAGCCTAAGGGCCAATATAAAAGAGACTAAGGGCCGATCTAAAAGAGCCTAAGGGCCAATGTAAAAAAGCCTAAGGGCTAACTTTATTTCGAGTTCGAGCAAATACTCACTCGATTACTAATCCCAAGGGCTACCCGAGTTCAAGCAAATTCTCACTCTGGGACTATCTATAAAAGTCTAAGGGCTAACTTTACTTCAAGTTCGAGCAAATCCTCACTCAACTATAAAGCCTCAGGGCTTTCTTTCATTTCAAGTCCGAAGCATATACCCACTCAACCATCAAGCCCAAGGGCTACCTTACCTCATCGACTTTTTGGTCTAAGAGCTACTCAAACTCAAGTTCAAATGATCATTCAGGGTCCATTGATCAGAGACGGTCGAGGGTTGTACTTATTATCGACCATTACCATCTCAAGTATGTGAACATTCAAAGGGAATTTTATGCTAAGACACTTTGACACGCACAAAAGAGTAACAGATTCCGGAGCCATGCAAGGATAAAAGTTTTGTATAAACCTATTTATAAGGGTTATAGATCACGATCAAGAATGCCTCATAAGGGCCGATCAGCCTCAAAATCAAAGAATCACGAAGAACACGAAACCAAAGCAGCACGATCTTTATCTACAGAAGCGTCTTCACCCTCAGAATCTTCCCCACCGCCGGACTCGCTAGAGTTCGTGGAGTCGCCCTCGGAAAGGGCCAGCTTCCAAACTTTTGTTTCCTCAGTCTCTTACGCCACTGATGATGTCATAACAAATCGGGGTAAGGATCAAGGACTCAATTCATTTCTTATCGTCCTACTCTAAGAAATGCGGGGACTATCTGTAAACGGTCGAAATCGTATGCCTCCAATCTATGGGCTCGAGTGGTCATTTTGAGTCGGAGTTCGGGCAAGGTCGAGTTCGAGCTTGAGGGACTAGATCCGAGCTCGAGGACATAGTGCAATGCCCGAAGACTGAAGCACGACGTACACCGTGGCTGAGTATGCTCAATCCCGAAATTATACCGTTGAGGATTTGTAACAGAATGAGCTAGATTCCTGCCACGTCCCCATGATCATGGCGCAAATCCCGGGATAGGATTGTACGATTCTGTACTAGGCGTTCAGACAGTTGTATTAAGAATATTTTTTATTGTAAATAGAAATATACCTTATTTAGGGTTCCCCTATTATATAAAGGGGACCCCAATCATTTGTAGGATGATCTAATCATTGAGAAAAGAATATACTCTCTGTTTTTTGCCTACTGTTCATCAGAAGTGTTCCCTAGCTCTACTACTCTTACTTTACTTTTCTTGCTTAATTATTCTTATTTCTCTAAACCCACCTCGAGGTCACTAAGCTCGAGGTCACTGCTGCTGAGTTATATTGGTTTAATTCACTTATTTCTTTCATTTCTACTTCATATTTCTTGATTATTAATTGGTATTGAATCTAATTGCATATCTTTAAAACCACAAATCAAATTAGTTGTTACTCGTATTTTCGAGGTAAACAATAGTACTCAAAGCAACCTATCGGGTCATTACAATCTATGGGAAGAGTTTGAGTCTTTAGTGCTAGCACCTGGGTGCGATTATCCAAAATCAAAACAATTTGTGGTATATTTACAGAAACTGCAGCTATATCAATTCTTAATGGAATTGAATGAATCCAATGCTCAAGCTAGGAGCCAGATTTTGATGTGAAGTCCTATTCCCACTGTGAATCAGGCATTTACTTTGATTGTCAGTGATGAAAGTCAAGAATCTATTGTTGCAACTACAGGAATTTTGGGATCTAATCCTATGGCTCAGTTGGGAAATTATGAAATTTCAATGTACTCTAGAGTTGGAGGTAACCAAAATTACAATCAGAGGCTCAAAAGGATTTATAACGTGTAGTATGAATTCTGCAAAATGAAGAGTCATAGCTAAGAAAATTGCTACAAAATTGTAGAGTACCCTACATATTTCAACAACAAAAGGAGAGAAAATGTAGGGACAAATGCAACTTGTAATGTCAATGTACTAACAGAAAATGGCTCATCTACTCACAGCTCATCTGCTCAAGATCATCAATAAGCAACAACTATTATGCCTGCGTTCAACTATGGGAAAAACACAAATGTATATGAACAGAATATGAGTGAAAATTATTCTCAAAGTACAAACTCAAGTGTGGAGAATTATGCAAATCAACTAGGAAACAATGCTCTCGCAAAAGGACAATATGAATTGATATTGCAAATGCTGATTATGTGCTAAATATAACATCAATAGCTAATGTAGCAGGTATTGATATAACTTTGTTAGTTTCTGATTGTCTTAGACAGCGGATCATAGATACAGGAGCCATAAACCACATGGGTTCTGATATTGGCTTATTGGATAAGGTAACAATAGGTGAAACAAGAAATCCAAAGAAAGTACTTCTACCAAATGGTGATATTATAGTGGTCACACATGCATGATCTAGTTCTATTTCAAAATGTAACACCATAACAAATGTGTTTCACGTTCCTCAATTTAAATACAATCTACTGTCAGTTTCTAAGCTAACCAAAGAATTGCAGTATTCAACCATATTCTTTCTTGATTTTTGTGTGTTTTAGGAGCTCTACACTAGGAAGGTGAAGGGGATTGATAAAGAGGATGGTGGAATCTACCTATTACACACTACTACAAAATGAGAGGACCAAAGCTATTGCTCTAGCGGCAAGGGAAAATAAAACAAGTGAAGCTAACATATTAGATATAGTTCTCTAGCGTAGAATATTTGGACATGTATCTGATTATCGCGCAGCGGACTCAACCTTAGGAAGAGTGGGTGCTAATATTTTTACCCAATAGTGGTATCGGGGTCAATTTCCACAGGGAGCTAGAAAGGGAGTTGGATATTTGCTTAGCCTAGAAATGCGTATTTGCTTCTAATTGATCTTCTATCATTTTTGGGTTTTTATGATTATCAACTAAAATTTAACAACTACTAATTATAACTAAATTATGCTAAGATATTAATTCTAGGTTGTATGCAAGATAGAGAAAGGCACTAGGGTCGTGGCATTGACCTAGGTGGTCAACTAACGGGTAGAGATTCCTAATACAAGAATGATGATTATGGGGCTTATGCTATAACGGTTGCACGATTGCACTCACTCTCACACCTCTCGGTAGAAAGAGTGATTATGCCTAATTGACTCTCTCGAGACCAATTGGGTAGGCTAACAAACCAAGCAACTTAGGGTTCAAGTTGGGTAATTACTCTCTCGAGGTTTTACCCGTTAATTGGGACTACCATTCTCATGGGTCCATCCCAATTCCTTGTTGGGTTAATTTTGGAGTCATAGACACTCTTTCTCAAGAAGAGTCAAGACCCACTAAGCTAGACTTAGTGTTTG
>NW_017676855.1:33845-38038 GCF_001879085.1 Nicotiana attenuata
AGAGCGGCCGTACAGGCTAAGGAGCACGGACCGCACAACATTGAAGCGCGACCGCATAGACACCAGCGCTGACCGCGTAGAAATGAGCGCTGACCGCGCTTGGAGACTCCTGAAATGGGTGCTCTCTGAATCTCCTAGCGCGGCCGCGCAACAAATCAGTGCGGTCCTGCGCTAGGTCCTCCTGTCCCTACTTTAATGATTTTTGATACTTGAGCAGGTTTCACTCCGTTTCGAGCTGGTTCTTGACTTTCGTCATCTTGTCGCTCAAACCTGCAATCAAGCGCACTTTGTAAGCATTCTGGGTCTATTTCATGACAATTCATACATAAGGCATAGGCAAGTATGGGCATAAAACGTGTTAAAATCACAGTTATCAGCTCCCCCAAACTTAGACCTTTGCTTGTCCTCAAGCAAATAGAAGAAGACCCACCCCTAAAAAGGAAACATCCAAGTAATTCCAGCTTATCCTAAGGAAGCCTCATCACGCATCAATTGGGACTAACAATTGCCCTCAATACGAATGCATCATTAACACATTTTTAGTCTTTTAAGAACTATGGATCGAATGTGACACGAGAGCATCAAGGGTTGACTCATTGCATCAAGGCGCTTTTCTCAAATACCTTGGTCTTTGTGGAATCCAAACTCACACATCCTCAACTCTCCCTAAGCGAACCTCACTTTTTAGAGTAATGACACACAACCTGAGGTTGATGGATTTTTGTTTTCACTCATTTCTCTCACAAAGAAGGTCATAAGTCCAGCCTTAGGTACCATATGCTTGCCCCTTACGTAAGTATCCACTAATGTAGGCTTCCCTCAACTCAAGATCATATAGGGCTTTTGAGGAGTCTTTGTGAAGGCTTTTGGGTGAAGGTAGGATATGTTTTTGTTCATTTAGGTTCAATCTTCCCTTTAGCACTTCTTTTGGTTCATTATGGCATACTTTTTGACTCATTTGAGTATTTCACTTCTTTCAATTCTTTCAAGGGGTTAGAGAGACACATTGTCACTCTTTCTTTTGCACTTTAAACCTTACTCCTTTTTCTACTTTTACACAGCCTTTTTCACTTTGTTTTCTTTGAATCCCCTTTTCCGGTTCTTATTCACTTTTGCATTTCTTTTTTTGTCTTTTTCTCTTTTTCATTGCCTTCCTTTTCTTTTGCTTTTGTGCCTCTTTACCTCATTGAATCCTTTCTTGTCTCAACCCCCCCCCCCCAAACTTAGGTATTTGCCATCGCTCAAGGGAAGATTTGGGTGCCAAGAGAGGTCTCATTGAGAACGGGTATAGGCTTGTAGCTTTGGTTCATGAAAGAAGAAGGTTAAGGCTCAAAAGGGTTGAACTAGGGATCATTTCATTGGTAGGTTATGGAAATTGTTCAAATTTGGAAGTTCTGATCAAGGAGGGCCTATATTCACTTCTCAAGTCAAGTTTCGCCTATGATTTCGCCTCAAAAAACATTCAAGGCAAGTTCTAGACTGTTGGCTTGGAGCTTAGACTCATACTTCAACTTCTCACCACACACACACTCAAGGTTTGCTAAAGATATCGAGTTGAGAGCCCACAACGACCTTAGTTCCGATTCAAGCGCACAATGGCCCCACACGACCATATGATGATTGTTTGGTCAACACAAGAGTCTCAAGGCCACAATTTCACCATCCTAAACACAACATTATGTCTTTGACCATGGGATCAAAGGAAAATGTGTTAGGCCCAAGTGAAGCTTGCCTGAGGTCCTCTTAACTACAAAATTTTGAAAATCAAAAGAAGATAAATCAAAAATGGACTCAAACCCTTAAGAAGGTTGTCACGCCATTTATCATTGGGAAGAGACACCCGGTTCGCACAACACACTACCCTTGGAAAGAACCGTGGCATTAAGAAAACCAAGGGCTTATTGAAAACACTAAAACCGAAATAAAAGGCTACGAGCCTCACTACTAGGCTAAAAAAATGAAAAATTTGAATGAAAATTAGAAAAACCGAATGAATATGTACAATGGGGAGTAGAATATACAACGGGATGAATATATACATAGGAGTCTAAAAATAGCCAAAGTTAAAAGTTATATACAGGCCAACACAATCCAAAACATAGACTAGAAATGAAATAAATATATACAGTCATCCAATGTATCAGAATCAAAATGGTAGGGCGCACCCCCACGAATAAAAGCTGGCATTGTCCCCAATGCCAACTACCAAGATAGCTCAAAAACATAGTAAAAGGATATAGAGAGGCCCCTCAAGCCTAGTCCACATGCGTGGGGTCTCCTGTCGTCCCTGGATCCTCTGTAGTAGCCGGGACCTCAGACTGGTCTCCGACCTGCTGCTGCTGTGCTGCTGGGACATGAGCTGGATCAAGAACAGGCTGAACCACCGGTGGGACACTGGATGTACCCTCATGAACCTGGGCCACCTCTATCACAACTCCCTCAGTGCTAGGGAGTTTCCTCTTCTTCCTCGGCCTGGGGGTCTCCTCCTGCTGTGGCTGAACTGCTGCTGGATCAACAGTTGGCTCCCCGAAAAGCAAGTCAAGTGGCATCTGATCCACCAAAAGCTTATCCACATCCTCCCTCAACTTCATCACTGACTCCTTGGAGGCCTTCTGCTTCCTCAATTTCCTGTGCTCCCTAGCAAGTTTACCCAGTGCTGTGCTGTGTGCTCCAACTGCCTTAGCCAAGGCATTCTGTGTCTCCATCATCTTTTCCTGATTGGCCAGGATCTTCTTCAGTGTCTCCTCAATAGAAGGAGGGATCTCAACTATGGAAGGGGTTGACTGTGTCTGAACTACAGTGGCCAAGTTTGACAACTTGGATGTCGCAGCTGACATCCAGTTGTTCAAACTGGCTAGAGACTGAGCAAGCTGGTGGGCAGTGAACCTGTGGGTCTTCGAGGAAGGGACATCCTGGTCTGCTGCAGTAGATGGACCAGCACTAGAAGAAGGACCCTAAGGCAATGTCTCAGGGGTAGCTGGGATAGTGGAAGGCTCAGTGGACTGCTGAATCACCGCTGGCTCCTCAGACTGGCCAGGTGCGGTGGAAGTGGATGCCTGAGGCTTTTTGGACCTCTTTGGGTTGTCGGGACCCAACTGACTGTACCATGAGTAGGGCGCCACTAGATCTACCTGAACATCAAATTTCTTCTTCTTTACCTTCAACTCTCTGAAGTACAGGGAAAGAGTGTTTGGGAAGGGGTAGTTTGTGTTTGTCTCCTGCCCTACCGTAGAAATAACTCTTGACATGATGTTGCCCACATTCAGAGGAAAACCAGCCATAATGGAAGCTACTAACACTGCACGAGGAATAGGAACTGTGTGATCATGAGTTGAAGGATCAAGCCTACTACACACGAAGGTCAACCACCCCTTTGCTTCAAAACTGAACGTGTTTCTCAGAATTTTCTCTCCTGCCTTCAACCAAACTGGGACAGTGCCCGGAGCTGCCAAGTGCTGGGCCAAACCACGGGCGAACCTCTTCTTTCATTGCCAGCTTTTCTAAGTATTGGGTTTCGTCTTCTTCATTGAACCCCAAAAATTCGTTCAGAGACTTCCCATCAAACATCACCACCTTGTCCCTCACTTTTGTCACCTTTGAATCTCTCACCACATGATAGACATTACAGTAAAACTCTTTCACCATATGTTCATTTGCAACTATGCAACGTTCCTTGAAGAACCCCCAACCCTCTCTAGTTCGGAATTGTGCTTGCACATGTGGGTTTAGAGGAAGAAGATCAGAATCAATAAATTGCCTCTCCGGAATCAACTTTCTTTTGGGCCACCACTCTCGAAATCTGTGGAAGGCTATTTCACTGACAAATCTATCAGCCCATGCTTCCGGTTTTCTTGTTCTCTCAATACCACCAACTTGGGGTTCACCCCCCTCGCCGTATCCTGCACTCTCCCCAGACAATGAAGCTGTGGGGGAGGTGGAGTATTGTGCCTCACTTCTATCCTCGGACTCATCAGACGAGTCCAAAACTACATTCACCGGTTTCTTGAGGCTTTTACCAGTTGGTCCCTTGGAGGTGGGTGAAGCTGAGGGAGAGTCATGCAATTGGAGCGAAAGAGACATGTGAGTTGGAGCAGATTCAGAAGTAATACTCTGGGATGGGGCGTACTCATTCCCCGAAGAATGGGAGGCAGCTCTATCAGCTTCCCGTATTATCTTGCGGGTCTTTTTGATAT
>NW_017676856.1:0-3308 GCF_001879085.1 Nicotiana attenuata
ATAAAAGGCTCAACTCAGGGATTGGAGCCCTAATGTTGGCAAAAGGCGACTTTGGAGTGGAGGCCCTATGTCTATAAAGGCACAACTGAGGGATTGGAGCCCTAATAGCAAAAGGCGACTAGGTAATGGAGGCCCTATGTCTAAAAAGGCACAACTCAGGGATTGGAGCCCTAATTTTGCTAAAGGCGACTAGGGAATGGAGGCCCTATGTCTAAAAAGGCTCAACTCAGGGATTAGAGCCCTAATGTTGACAAAAGGCGACTAGGGAATGGAGGCCCTATGTCTAAAAAGGCACAACTCAGGGATTGGAGCCCTAATGTTGGAAAAATACAACTAGGGAATGGTAGTCCTATGTCTAAAAAGGCACAACTCAGGGATTTGAGCCCTGATGTTGGCAATAGGCGACTAGGGAATGGAGGCCCAATTTCTAAAAAGGCTCAACTCAGGGATTGGAGCCCTAATGTTGACAAAAGGCAACTAGGGAATGGAGGCCCTATGTCTAAAAAGGCACAACTCAGGGATTGGAGCCCTAATGTTGGCAAAAGGCGACTAGGGAATGGAGGCCCTATGTCTAAAAAGGCACAACTCAGGGATTGGAGCCCTAATGTTGGCAAAAGGCGACTAGGGAATGGAGGCCCTATGTCTAAAAAGGCACAACTCAGGGATTGGAGCCCTAATGTTGGCAAAAGGCGACTAGGGAATGGAGGCCCTATGTCTAAAAAGGCACAACTCAGGGATTGGAGCCCTAATGTTGGCAAAAGGCGACTAGGGAATGGAGGCCCTATGTCTAAAAAGGCACAACTCAGGGATTGGAGCCCTAATGTTGGCAAAAGGCGACTAGGGAATGGAGGCCCTATGTCTAAAAAGGCACAACTCAGGGATTGGAGCCCTAATGTTGGCAAAAGGCGACTAGGGAATGGAGGCCCTATGTCTAAAAAGGCACAACTCAGGGATTGGAGCCCTAATGTTGGCAAAAGGCGACTAGGGAATGGAGGCCCTATGTCTAAAAAGGCACAACTCAGGGATTGGAGCCCTAATGTTGGCAAAAGGCGACTAGGGAATGGAGGCCCTATGTCTAAAAAGGCACAACTCAGGGATTGGAGCCCTAATGTTGGCAAAAGGCGACTAGGGAATGGAGGCCCTATGTCTAAAAAGGCACAACTCAGGGATTGGAGCCCTAATGTTGGCAAAAGGCGACTAGGGAATGGAGGCCCTATGTCTAAAAAGGCACAACTCAGGGATTGGAGCCCTAATGTTGGCAAAAGGCGACTAGGGAATGGAGGCCCTATGTCTAAAAAGGCACAACTCAGGGATTGGAGCCCTAATGTTGGCAAAAGGCGACTAGGGAATGGAGGCCCTATGTCTAAAAAGGCACAACTCAGGGATTGGAGCCCTAATGTTGGCAAAAGGCGACTAGGGAATGGAGGCCCTATGTCTAAAAAGGCACAACTCAGGGATTGGAGCCCTAATGTTGGCAAAAGGCGACTAGGGAATGGAGGCCCTATGTCTAAAAAGGCACAACTCAGGGATTGGAGCCCTAATGTTGGCAAAAGGCGACTAGGGAATGGAGGCCCTATGTCTAAAAAGGCACAACTCAGGGATTGGAGCCCTAATGTTGGCAAAAGGCGACTAGGGAATGGAGGCCCTATGTCTAAAAAGGCACAACTCAGGGATTGGAGCCCTAATGTTGGCAAAAGGCGACTAGGGAATGGAGGCCCTATGTCTAAAAAGGCACAACTCAGGGATTGGAGCCCTAATGTTGGCAAAAGGCGACTAGGGAATGGAGGCCCTATGTCTAAAAAGGCACAACTCAGGGATTGGAGCCCTAATGTTGGCAAAAGGCGACTAGGGAATGGAGGCCCTATGTCTAAAAAGGCACAACTCAGGGATTGGAGCCCTAATGTTGGCAAAAGGCGACTAGGGAATGGAGGCCCTATGTCTAAAAAGGCACAACTCAGGGATTGGAGCCCTAATGTTGGCAAAAGGCGACTAGGGAATGGAGGCCCTATGTCTAAAAAGGCACAACTCAGGGATTGGAGCCCTAATGTTGGCAAAAGGCGACTAGGGAATGGAGGCCCTATGTCTAAAAAGGCACAACTCAGGGATTGGAGCCCTAATGTTGGCAAAAGGCGACTAGGGAATGGAGGCCCTATGTCTAAAAAGGCACAACTCAGGGATTGGAGCCCTAATGTTGGCAAAAGGCGACTAGGGAATGGAGGCCCTATGTCTAAAAAGGCACAACTCAGGGATTGGAGCCCTAATGTTGGCAAAAGGCGACTAGGGAATGGAGGCCCTATGTCTAAAAAGGCACAACTCAGGGATTGGAGCCCTAATGTTGGCAAAAGGCGACTAGGGAATGGAGGCCCTATGTCTAAAAAGGCACAACTCAGGGATTGGAGCCCTAATGTTGGCAAAAGGCGACTAGGGAATGGAGGCCCTATGTCTAAAAAGGCACAACTCAGGGATTGGAGCCCTAATGTTGGCAAAAGGCGACTAGGGAATGGAGGCCCTATGTCTAAAAAGGCACAACTCAGGGATTGGAGCCCTAATGTTGGCAAAAGGCGACTAGGGAATGGAGGCCCTATGTCTAAAAAGGCACAACTCAGGGATTGGAGCCCTAATGTTGGCAAAAGGCGACTAGGGAATGGAGGCCCTATGTCTAAAAAGGCACAACTCAGGGATTGGAGCCCTAATGTTGGCAAAAGGCGACTAGGGAATGGAGGCCCTATGTCTAAAAAGGCACAACTCAGGGATTGGAGCCCTAATGTTGGCAAAAGGCGACTAGGGAATGGAGGCCCTATGTCTAAAAAGGCACAACTCAGGGATTGGAGCCCTAATGTTGGCAAAAGGTGACTAGGGAATGGAGGCCCTATGTCTAAAAAGGCACAACTCAGGGATTGGAGCCCTAATGTTGGCAAAAGGCGACTAGGGAATGGAGGCCCTATGTCTAAAAAGGCACAACTCAGGGATTGGAGCCCTAATGTTGGCAAAAGGCGACTAGGGAATGGAGGCCCTATGTCTAAAAAGGCACAACTCAGGGATTGGAGCCCTAATGTTGGCAAAAGGCGACTAGGGAATGGAGGCCCAATGTCTAAAAAGGCACAACTCAGGGATTGGAGCCCTAGTATTGGCAAAAGGCGACTAGGGAATTGAGGTCCTATTCTAAAAAGGCTCAACTCAGGGATTGGAGCCCTCATGTTGGCAAAATGTGACTTGGGAATGGAGGCCCTATGTCTAAAAAGGCACAACTCAGGGATTGGAGCCCTAATGTTGGCAAAAGGCGACTAGGGAATGGAGGCCCTATGTCT
>NW_017676856.1:4494-5079 GCF_001879085.1 Nicotiana attenuata
AAAAGGCACAACTGAGGGATTGGAGCCCTAATATTGGCAAAAGGCGACTAGGTAATGGAGGCCCTATGTCTAAAAAGGCACAACTCAGGGATGGAGCCCTAATGTTGGCAAAAGGTGACTAGGGAATGGAGGCCCTATGTCTAAAAAGGCACAACTCAGGATTGGACGCCCTAATGTTGGACAAAAGGCGACGTAGGGAGTGGACGGCCCTATGTTAAAAAGGCACAATTCAGGGATTGGAGCCCTAATGTTGGCAAAAGGCGACTCGAGAATGGAGGCCCAATGTCTAAAAAGGCACAACTCAGGGATTGGAGCCCTAATATTGGCAAAAGGCGACTAGGGAATGTAGGCCCTATGTCTAAAAAGGCTCAACTCAGGGATTGGAGCCCTCATGTTGGCAAAACGCGACTTGGGAATGCAGGCCCTATGTCTAAAAAGGCACAACTCAGGGATTGGAGCCCTAATGTTGACAAAAGGCAACTAGGGAATGGGAGGCCCTATGTCTAAAAAGGCTCAACTCAAGGATTGGAGCCCTAATGTTGGCAAAAGGCGACTAGGGAATGGAGGCCGTATGTCTAAAAAGGC
>NW_017676856.1:9534-10764 GCF_001879085.1 Nicotiana attenuata
CAACCAATTTTAACATGAACTACCCATATTAGTTCTTTAACATCACATACTATAACTTAGTCCCACATGCATGGCCTATTTCTTACCCCCGCAACATATTTGAACCTTTAACCTCTTGCATGAAACTTTGGAAGTAGGACTTACCTTGATGGAGGACAATCTATGGTTATCTTCCTTGATTCTTGAAGACTTGAGCAAGATTTGGATGATTATGAAGCTAGGCCCCTCCTTTCTCTCTCTATATGCTCTCATCTCTCTCTAAAATCAGTAGAAAATGACCCCAAATGAAGCCCCTCAACCTATTTATGAAAATGGGGTCGGGTTATAAAAATAGGAAGATTAACCCTCCGAATTCGAGTCTGCTGTCGCATAATGGACCGCAGAATGGGTATGCTGGCCGCAGACGCATCGCAAAACCCCGTGCCCAAAACTGGGCTACACTGGTCCGATTTGCGACCATATTTGCGATCGCAGATCCAAAATGCGTCAGATTTGCGATCGCAGATTCGACACAGGATCACATTTTTCTAGCCTTTGATAATTTGATCATAACATTGTGTAGGAATGTCCAAATGACAAACGGTTTGAAGCGTTGGAAACTAGACTCGAAGGCCTTTCATATGATAGGCTGTTCATCACAAAAAGCCCTATGTCTAAAAAGGCTCAACTAAAGGATTGGAGCCCTAATGTTGGCAAAAGTCGACTATGGAATGGAGGTCCTATGTCTAAAAAGGCTCAACTCAGGGATTGGATCCCTAATATTGGCAAAAGGTGACTAGGGAATTGAGGCCCTATGTCTAAAAAGGCACAACTAAGGGATTGGAGCCCTAATATTGGTAAAAGGCGACAAGGGAATGGAGGCCCTATGTCACAAAAGGCTCAACTCAGGGATTGGAGCCCTAATGTTGGCAAAAGGCGACTAGGGAGTGGAGGCCCTATGTCTATAAAGGCACAAATGAGGGATTGGAGCCCTAATATTGGCAAAAGGTGACTAGGTAATGGAGGCCCTATGTCTAAAAAGGCACAACTCAGGGATTGGAGCCCTAATGTTGGCAAAAAGCGATTAGGGAATGGAGGCCCTATGTCTTAAAAGGCACAACTCAGGGATTGGAGCCCTAATGTTGGCAAAAAGGCAACTAGGGAATGGAGGCCCTATGTCTAAAAAGGCTCAACTCAAGGATTGGAGCCCTAATGTTGGCAAAAGGCGACTAGGGAATGGAGGCCCTATGT
>NW_017676856.1:14295-18719 GCF_001879085.1 Nicotiana attenuata
GCAGACCGCAGCCATCCGCTTTCATCAATCAATGTCAACTGCTCTAGACGGGTCTTGACCCACTCACCATCTTCAATTTTAGCTTCGATAATGATCCAGAGAGACGGGGATTTCAACCTCTGCGGGTATCACAGCTTCAGTGACATAGACCAGGAGGTACAGGGTTGCTCCTACCGATGTGCGCATCGTAGCGCGATATCCCAGTAATGCAAAAGGCAACTTTTCATGCCACTGCCTGGAGCTCTGAATCATCTTTCTCAAAATCTTCTTGATGTTCTTGTTTGCTGCTTCGACGGCACCATTAGCTTTAGGCCGATAAGGAGTAGAGTTCCTATGCGTTATTTTGAATTGTTCGCATATTCCTCCATCAAACGACTATTCAGGTTTGCAGCATTATCTGTGATGATAGTTGCAGGGATACCAAATCGACAGATAAGATTGGAGTGCACGAAATCTACCACAGCCTTCTTGGTGACAGATTTGAGAGTGATGGCTTCAACCCATTTCGTAAAGTAGTTAATGGCAACCAGTATGAATCTGTTCCCATTTGAGGCTTTCGGCTCGATTGGCCCAATGACGTCCATGCCCCAAGCAACAAATGGCCACGGTGCTGACATGGGATGCAGTTCTGTGGGCGGTGCATGAATCAAATCACCGTGCACCTGGCACTGATGGCACTTCCGGAC
The DNA here is from genome assembly GCF_001879085.1 of Nicotiana attenuata. NCBI lineage: Eukaryota > Viridiplantae > Streptophyta > Magnoliopsida > Solanales > Solanaceae > Nicotiana > Nicotiana attenuata. The sequence goes on from NW_017676856.1 coordinate 14,982, forward strand.
AAAGCTGAAACAGTCCTTTTCCATGGTTATCCAGTAATAGCCTGCTCGGAGGATTTTCTTTGCTAAAACATACCCGTTCATGTGGGGTCCGCATACTCCTGCGTGCACTTCATGCATGATTCTTCCAGCCTCTTCTGCGTCAACACATCTTAACAAGTTGAGATCCGGAGTTCTTTTGTACAAGACATCACCACTTAAAAAGAAACCACTCGCGTGTCGTCTAATGGTTCTCTTTTGGTCCCCACTAGCCTGCTCGGGGTATTCTTGCGTTTTCAGAAATCTTTTGATGTCATGGTACCATGGTTGGGTATTTGGTTCTGCTTCAACTGTATTACAATAACCATGCCTTTCCCGGACTTGGACTTCCAAGGGATCTATGTGAGCGTTGCCTGGATACGGCAGCATTGAGGCCAAAGTAGCAAGTGCGTCGGCCAATTCGTTGTGACAACGAGGGATGTACCTGAACTCTATTGACTTGAATCGCTTGCTAAGGTCTTCCACATGCTGCCTGTAAGGGATAAGCTTAACATCTCGGGTTTCCCATTCTCCCTGGGCTTGCCGGATAATCAGATCGGAGTCTCCCGTGATCAACAACTCTTCGACGTCCTGGTCGATTTCCATGTTTATACCCATGATGCAGGCTTCATACTCGGCAGTGTTGTTTGTGCAGAAAAACCGAAGCCGGGCTGTGGCTGGGTAATGCTGTCCAGTAGGTGAGATCAAGACTGCCCCAATTCCCACACCTTTTGCATTTACCGCTCCATCAAAGAACATCTTCCAAGCAGTAGTATCCTCGGATATTGCCTCGACTGAGTTTACCTCTTCATCTGGGAAGTAAGTGTTCAAAGGTTGGTACTCATCATCAACCGGGTTTTCAGCAAAATGATCCGCCAACGCCTGGGCTTTCATTGTCGTGCGAGTGACGTAGACTATGTCAAATTCAGTAAGCAGGATCTGCCACTTCGCTAACCTTCCCGTGGGCATTGGTTTCTGGAATATGTATTTCAAAGGATCCAACCTGGTTATAAGGTAAGTGGTGTAGGCTTGCAGATAATGTCTCAACTTCTGAGCGACCCAAGTTAAGGAACAGCAGGTTCTTTCCAACAGAGTATACTTAGCTTCATAGCTGGTAAACTTCTTGCTCAGATAGTAGATTGCCTGCTCTTTCTTCCGGTTACATCATGTTGCCCAAGGACACACCCAAAAGAGTTTTCCAAGACTGTCAGGTACAAGAACAGAGGCCTCACTGGTTCAGGTGGGACCAAGACCGGTGGATTGGACAGATACTCTTTGATCTTATCAAAAGCTTCTTGACATTCATCCGTCCACTTGATTGCCGCATCTTTCTTCAGCAATTTGAATATGGGTTCACAGATGGATGTCAACTGAGCAATGAACCGGCTGATATAGTTCAATCTGCCCAACAAGCTCATCACATATTTCTTCATTTTCGGAGGAGGCAAATCCCGGATAGATTTTATCTTTGTTGGATCTAACTCAATACCTCTCCGGCTGACTATAAAGCCCAAAAGTTTGGCCGATGGGACTCCAAACACACATTTGGCTGGGTTAAGCTTCAAATCATATTTGCGCAACCGCTCAAAGAATTTCCTCAGGTCCCAAACGTGATCGTCCTGGGTTTTGGATTTGATAATCACGTCATCCACATACACCTCTATCTCTTGGTGCATCATATCATGGAAAATGGCGGTCATGGCCCTCATGTAGGTTGCCCCAGCATTCTTCAGACCAAATGGCATGACCCTGTAACAGTATGTACCCCAAGGTGTGGTAAAAGTTGTTTTCTCTGCGTCTTCTTCATCCATCAACACCTGGTGATATCTTGCGTAACAATCCACGAAGGACTGTATCTCATGTTTGGCGCAGTTATGAACAAGGATGTGGATGTTTGGCAAAGGGAAGTTATCTTTGGGGCTTGCCTTGTTTAAATCTCTATAATCCACACACACTCGGGTCTTCCCATCTTTCTTCGGTACTGGAACTACATTGGCTAGCCATGTGGTGTACCGGACCACTCGGATCACCCCTGCTTTCAACTGTTTCGTGACTTCTTCTTTGATCTTGTCACTGATGTCAGTTTTAAACTTTCTCTGCTTTTGCTGGACAGGGGGATAATTGGGGCAAGTCGGCAAAATTTGAACCAACAAATCGACACTCAGTCCTGGGATGTCATCATATGACCAAGCAAACACATCTTTGAATTCAAACAAGAGTTGGATCAATGCGCCCCGAGTTTTCTCATCTGTGTGAATGCTTATCTTCGTTTCCCTGACTTCTTCAGCACTACCCAAATTGACCAGTTCAGTATCATTTAAGTTCGGCTTAGCTTTATTCTCAAATTGTTCCAATTCTCGATTTATTTCCCTAAAAGCCTCTTCTTCATCGTATTCCGGTTCTTGGTTCATTATTTCACAGTTAGACAACGTGTTTGGATCTGAGCATGAAGTCCGCAAGCATGTCAGTTATTTAAAACCGCATTATTAGAACTGAAAGAAGAAATAAAAATAACGAAAATCAGAAGGAATAAAGAAATATGGACGATGAAACATTGATTTCATTTCATTGAATTTGGAAGATAACAGGGTTTACATTGGAAATTAAAGACATGAAACTAAAGAAAACATCCGAGTTACACCCTGGAATAACTCGTGATGAAGAAAAGGTGGCAGGACAAGTCTACCGGACTCCCGCCTGATTGGGAATGGCGTAGCCTTCCAATTTTGCAGTTTTGCCTTAGGTCCCATGTATAGCACCTCAGCGGTGCTTGGGCCTTCCCCCGGCTGGACCATGTGGGTTTCATACAATATCGTCCTCATTGCCCCATAGATCTCTTCAATTTCGTCGGCCGTAAAGGCCTCATCTTCTTCTTCCTCATGGTATTTCGGCTTGACAAATGTTCTGTACAGATGTGGCACCGGCTGAGGCAAGACCCAACCATCATTCTTCCTATCATCTGCCCATTTACATCGGCTGGAGTGGGTCAGAAGCCTACCCCGAAGAACTTTTCACTAGCGGTCAGGGTGATAGGTTCAGCTATTCCTTGCAGTGATTTCCCAAACCCCTTCCCAGGTTTGTAGCCGTGCCTGATTATTTCTTTAGCCACCATGATTGATGCATTAGAAAGGAAGGGTTAGGGGCAAGGGTTTCCTTCTTCGCACTGGTCCGCGACCACAATCTCAAAAGCCTGGTAGACTATGTGCTCACTCCCCTCTCTTGCTTCAAGACACGGGACTGACGGGTCCCGATAAATAGATTGCTCATCTTCCCCATGGACCACAATCTCTTGATCCTCATGCTCGAACTTCACCATCTGGTGGAGAGTAGAAGGTACAACCCCCGCTGCATGAATACACGGCCTTCCCAAAAGAAAGTTGTAAGAAGTGTCCATGTCCAAAACCTGGAAGGTTACTTCGAAGTCTACTGGGCCGATGGTTAGGATCAGATCAATCTCTCCTATTGTGTCCCTTTTTATGCCATCAAAAGCACGTACACAGACATTGTTGGGTCGGATTCTCTCGGTGCCGATTTCCATGCGTTGCAAAGTGGAGAGTGGGAAAATATCTACCAAAGAACCACCGTCCAACATAACCCTTTTCACATAATACCTTTCGCATTTGACTGTCAGGTGAAGGGCTTTGTTGTGTGCGGCCCCTTTTGGGGGCAAATCATTTTTGCTGAAGGAGATTTGGTTGATTAGCGAAAAAATCTTTCTGCCAT
>NW_017676856.1:20045-38010 GCF_001879085.1 Nicotiana attenuata
GTACGGTGTTTTCTTGCACCCGACACTGCCATGGATGTTTCTTCCTTTTTCTTGCCCTTCGCTACTCCTCCAGACCCACCCTGAATGGCTTGGGAGGTAGCTCTGATAGCGGATTAGCTTAGAATTCGACCCGTTTTCAACCCACTTTCAACCATTTCGCCAATCTTGATGGCTTCTGCGAACGGTTTACCCATTGCGGACATCATATTTTGGAAATAGTCAACTTCTTGGGCTTGGAGGAAAACTATGACCATTTCAACCTCATCCATCAGAGGCTTTACCCTGGAGGCCTGCTCACGCCATTTAACCGCGTACTCTCGGAAGCTTTCTGAGGATTTCTTCTTCAAGTTTGTCAATGAGTTCCTGTCTGGAGCAATATCAATGTTGTACTGGAACTGCCTGACGAAATCTCTAGCAAGATCATCCCAGATGTGCCAGCGGGATATATCTTGGTCCATGTACCATTCAGATGCGATGCCAACCAGACTTTCTCCGAAATAGGCCATGAGGAGTTCTTCCTTTCCACCGGCTCCTCGCAGTTGGAGCGGTGAAGATATTTGAAGCTGCACCGGACATTAACACCTAGGGGCGAACCTCAGAAGGTGTTCCCACAAAATGAGCTGAGATAGTTGGGTGTCCTAGTGGTGTATTTGGGTGACTGATCGGGACAGTGGAGGCACCGCTTACTCTAGGAAAGAGTTCGGGGAATCCCGGGATTGCGCTTGGTGGCTCTCTTCCATTTGCCCAAGCGTCCCACATTTCCATGACACGAAGACGCAGGATTCTGTTTTCTTCGGCAGCCGCCGATTCTGAGGTCGGGATGCCTGAGATTGGACTATTATCCATGATGGGAATTGTTGGCAGAGTCATTTCTGAAGACATTTCGATGCTCCCTTTTGATCTCGTAAAGTATGGGTGTGAAGCCAGATTACCATAAAAACCAACCACCGTTCTATAAAACCTGGACTGGTTATCACAACAACTAAACGGTTAGTTTGAAACAAATAACACATAGGTAATCGCACATTGGGGTGTGATGTACCTATACAGTTAAATGTATTTCTACATGTTTGCAACAGTTGCATGTTTCATCCTGGCTTTATTTATTCTTCCCAATTCTTCTTCTCTTCTTTTTCAAACTTTCACTCTTTCCTTTTCATCTCTTTTCTTGCTATCTTTTCTCTTTTTCTCTCATTTTCTTTTGATTTTTCTTCTCTCTTTTCTTTTTCCTTATTGGAATTATTTATAAAAATATGACCGAATCCGGTGAGAATTGCCTACGTATCACGACGCCGCGTGAATCAGATCATTACGTAGTTCAAGAAAAAGAGAAAAGAAAAAAAAATGCGAAAAACAATTTTTGGGAATTTTCGATTTTCATTAATAAAAGCTCCTAAACTTCTGTTACAAAAGATTTCAAACTACTCATTTTCTTAAAATATAAAGCTACGAACAGACTCAAAATAAACCAAAATACAGACTCGATAAATGAAAAATTAGGAATACATTAAGGCTTCGACTCCTGGGGCCCGTGGGACATCATTCGATCTCGCCACGGGCCTACGTGCGAGATCCCCTTGTAGCCGCTCCAAATTACTCATTATCTGGCAGACGAATGTCATCACTGTAGAGAAGAAAGTGGTGCGAGTCATGTCCTTACACGCTTGGCATTTTGCGACGATGTAGTCGGCAATGGCTCTAATCCTCTCTCGGATCCTACCCTTTTCCTGAAGCAGACGCCCGATTTGCTGATTCCTGGCTTTTAACACCTGAGTGTCGTGATGGTTTTGATTTTGCAACTGTTGCATTTCTTCTTCCATCCGAGCCATCCAAGCATAGCAATGTTCTCTATCAGCTTTAAAGTCCTTGGCCTGCTTGGCCGCCTCATTCTCAAGGGTAGTTAACTTTCTTCTCAGATTGGTGATTGTCCCTTCATATTTTCTTTTCATTTGTTGCATAAACTGTGCCCGCCCTTCTGCATTCTTTGCCAATTGGGCCCGGACTTTTGCTCGACTGGCTTCAGACTTTTCTAAGTCATCTTGACACTCAAGTGCTTTCTTTCTCAAACTGCTTATAAGCCTTTCATCCGCTTGGCTTCTTTCCGGGTTTCTAGCAGCTATTCTCATTTTCTGGATTTGAGCTTTGAGGGATTCGTTTTCCTGAGTTAGCTTTTCCTTTTCCCTTTCATCTGCGGCAGCTTTGAGGTCCCTGATTTGTCTCTCTAATTTACTTATTTTGGCCCTATAGCTTTCCTCTTTTGCCGACCAGCCCCACTGCTCCTGCGAGTCGTTAGTGAATTGTTGAACATGTGGTCGCTTAGCAGGTCTCTCAGGAATCTGAAACCTTTTACCGAACCAAATAATGTACTTGGGGTCTACCTCACCTCTTGCTAGATCCTACACCATAGTCTTAGGTTCAAGAAATCTGCATTCATTCCACACTTGGCGAACTCTTCCTTTCGAAAATACGGACTTTGGGCCCAATTCGACGACATGTCTACTCAAATCTTCGTCATGAGGAACGGTTTGAAATCTGCCCAACTGGCGCAAAACCCTATGAGGAGCATATGGCTGGATGCTCCGGATGCCCATCAGGAGGAGATAAAACACTTCGGCTGACATGTATACAACTTCGATGGCAGGGAGCCATCTGAATGTCCACTCAATTTTATCGGCAGTCAATGAGCTCAAGTGTGCAAACCAAGCCTCAGTACCCTCGGGAAATTCAACACCCACCACTCGGCTTTCAAATTCTTCGATGCAATTCAAACCGGTCATACAGTAATTCATATACCCAACACGGTGGCAGAGATGTTCCTGTATCCACAATTGTAGTAGTAGGTTACAGCCTTGGAAGTTTTCCACCTTCTCGACAGATGGTCAAAGCTCGGTAAACCTCAGACAAGATTAGGGGAACCATACTGCCATTGGCTTTCTTAATTGCGACATCAACCATTCCCACGAGGCCCAATTCTATGTTGCGGTCTTTTCGCGGACAGATTATAACACCCAAGAACGCTACTATAAAGACCAAACCCCGCCTTGCCTCCCATTTATCTTTATTTCCGGCATGAGTCAAACCGGTATTCGGTGCTTCAAAACCTTGAGGGTTACCGTAGCGTTGATACAAGAACTGGAAAATGCAATACCCCTCAGACAAATTCTCATCCTGAATGTCCCGGCTAACACTCAACATGTCAAGAAATTTGTGGGGAGATACCGGTCTCGGTGACACAGGGTACCGACTTCTAAAATTTCCATTAAGGCCGGCGTAACCCGCAATCTCTTCTAGCGTGGGTGTGGCTCAAAATCAGAGAAACGGAACACATTTCGAGTCGGATCCCAGAAAGGTATCAAGGCTTTCCAATTATGTCCAATCTTGGTTTGATGTTCAAAAGTCCAACAAGACCACCCAAAACTTTAATCACAGTTCCTCTACTACCTTTTCCCAAATCACTCCACCACATATGAAGCTGTAAGGGGATTTCCACAAGAGCTGCGAAGGGTTCATTTTCATTTGTGCTCATCCTGCACATTTATTAAGGTGATTTTAACGACTCATTTTGACTCGAGAAAAAGTTAACACTACTATTATTATTATTTTTTCAAAAAAATTTATTTCAAAAACAAAACCCGACTTTGCAAATACGGTCTTTCAGCACTTCGGGGAAGAAGATTTTAAGGCTCTGCTTGCTAATCGGTCAAAAATTAAAAGAAAAAGAGACCAAAGGCGGCTGTTCTTGCAAAATAGCCTTCCAGCGCCCTTTTGGGACATTCGGCTATTTTAGACAAGAATGGCATCACCTTACTTACTTACAATAAAGCAATAAAATTTTTGTTCTTTTGGGCTATTTTTGCAATAAAGGAAGTTGGACCCGATGAGGGTTGCCTACGTATCCCACATCCGGTGAGAATCAAACTGGCGTAGTTCGGGCAGTTTTGACAAAACAAAAACCAACAAAAATTTTCCTTTTTTTTTTCAAAATTTCGGCAGAGTTTCAGTATATTTTGGACATTGGTTTTTCAAAAACAGGCGATTATCTCTCTCAGCCCTCACATTGACTTTCCTCTTCTCAACTTTTCCCCTATTATTCGATAAGCCGGTCAACATGCAAATCCGAAGCAAATGAATGCACAAGTAGCAAGTAGGATGCATCAGGATGGTCTTTTCATTTCGGGTACACCTGTCCTAGACAGACCCAACCCCTGTGTTGAGTCTCCAAAGTCAAATGCACATGATGCAAACAAACATTCCTACTAGGGATCCGGCATGAGGTTGAGTTATTCTAGGTTCAAAACCTGGGTATTGTTCTAGAACTGGCTTACCCGAGTGGACAACTCTAGCCGAGGGGGGCTGCGTACCGGTAACCAAAAGATCATCCAGCTTTGCAACTTGTCCGAACCTCATTCTATTTGGGGATATGACACTAACAGAAAGAAGTCACGCCAACGTGCACTCCTCAGGAGAGAGAAGAGAGGGGTTTCGTAGCAGTTTATATACAATTCAAATAATATCAAAGCGGTAAAAACCGGCAATTAGCACATTAGGTTCAACATGTAAAAAATCAGATAATGAATAAAGCCAAAATATAATAGTTATTCTAAGCTCGAATTCTTAAACCCTGAACCAAAGTTCTGGGTTTGGTTCCCCAGCAGAGTCGCCAGAGCTGTCACACCTCCCTTTTTTACATACCACCCCGAAGGATAGTATATAAGGGAGTTTTTCCAATTTAAGTGACATTATTCGAAATGGAATTATTTATTTATCAGAGTCGCCACTTGGGATAGTTTATTTGGTGTCCCAAGTCACCGCTTTATTTTAAATCCCAAATCGAGGAAATTTCGACTTTCCTTTTGAAGTCTGCAAACCAGAAATTCTGAATAAGGAATTATGTTAACCAGAGGGAAGGTGTTAGGCACCCCCAGATTCCGTGGTTCTAGCACGGTCGCTTAAACTATTATCAAATGTTTCCTTTTGCTTTAAATTAGAATCAAATGTTGTTTTGTAGAGCAGCACCAAAACGTGTACACAAACATTCCTCAAAGTCATAAGAACCAAGTACACAAACATTTGGACTCCCTAGTAGAACAAGCGCCTAAGCCTGATTTCATTCATTAATCCAATCCAAAAATATTTAAACAAACAATTGACAGCGTTTTAAGAAATCTGAAAAGAAAAACCCCACCCCATGACTCTGAATTCTCTTTTAAAAGCAGTCCTTGAAACTATAAAGTAAAAGATTCATTTCAAACACTCCTACAATACACAATGTTCATGGCAAGGAAGATATCTCACAGTATCTTTCAACAGAACACATCGTCATCTTTTAATATTAGCCTCTTTACAGCTAGCTCTAACATGAGATTACTACCAAACCAGGTAACCTTGAATGATATCGCCAAAACTAAAGGACACTGAAGACAACATTCTTTTCGAATGAGTCTTTTATCTACAGTATCTTAAACACTCCCCAAATTGAATACAGGAATAACAAATCCCATCAGCTAATCTAGACATTAACTAAGGAGACAAAGAACTGAAGCTAAAAAAAATATGCAAAAGAAAAATAGAACTAGGCTTGTACAGAAAGAAACTGAAAACATGCTGTGAACTTTAGTTTTTCATTCAATCTTCAAATCAGGCCATCACATAAGGAAAAATTCAGAGAATTATGTACCTGGATATTGAAAGAGCAAAAATTGGAAAATCAGTAAAGAGTCAGCAGCAGAAACAGTCCAGCACCCAGCAATGAAACAATATTTCCAAATCAAATTCAAATCCAACTTTAAACAACCACGATTCAATCCATTTTCAATCTAGAAAGTAAAACCTTTGTTTTCTGATGATTTGAACTAAGATAATAAGATCAGAAGAACCAACAACTAAGCAGAATTTTCACTAGATTTCATGAAATTGCCCTGAATTTAGAGCTGTTCCATAATTTCTTCAAGAGAGGATGCCGTTCAGTGTTTCAGGTTTTTTTTTTTCTCTCCAGCTCTCTGAAAACCTCTCATTAGCAATGCCTTTATAGGCAAGCTATTAGGGCAGCCTTCAGGGTTCAACTTTTGCACTTTGCCCCCTTTTCAATTAATATTTTTGCTACTTGGTCCCTAAATTTCTGACTTGTTGGCCAAGTAAACCTATTTTCAGCTTCTAAGAAGCTTCCTAAGGCTGTTATTAAAAGATTGCCTGAGTAAACTACCCAAGTTACCCCTTAGATACCCTGTTATTACCCATGGCCTACCAAACGGGTCAAGTTGACCCATGGTCTTTGGGCTACTGCATCAGTAGGTTCCAACAGCCCGTGGGCTTCGTGAACCTTTGAAGCCCAAATTATGGTTCAACAGACTACAGGCTACAAATGGATAAGCCCAGAAGTCTGCCATTCCGGTATTAAAGAGAACTAACAGCAAAACAAAAGGAAAGGCCATTGATGCAAAGGCAAACATGAAATTAAAGATACTAATTACCCTAATTATGCTGATAATTACTAATAACCTAAATTTGAATCATGCAACGAACCAACTACTAACTAAAGAAAAGAAACGAATCATCAGAAACAGTTAAACAAAACAAAGGAAAATCAAAAAAAAGAAAGAAAAAAAAGGATGACAACTAACCAGAACAAATGACTCAAAAGGTGAGAGAGCAGGAGCCGGCCAGGATAGCTAAGTCTCTCAAAATCGAGCCAAAATTCGAATTAGCCAGAGCTTTCGAAAAGAAAACTTGGTTAACACGAATCTTGATTCGTATTTGAAATCCGGGAGTCAGAGAGTCTCGAACTACATAACTAGGGTCTTCTGATTCGAGATTTGAGGAGTTCCAGGGGGATTCGAAGGAAACTGAATGGAGATTTGGGGTGAGGAGGTTATGGAGCTTATGGGGTGTTATTTTGAGGCCGGTCAGGAGAAATTGTGGCGGCGCTAGGGTTCCAAGTTTTGATCGGATATTTGAGGGAATCTGGCCGGATTTGAGGGAAGGTGGTTGGATATATGAAAAGAGGGGAGTGAGGAGATTATTTGGTGTGATTTTGGGTGTATTTGGCCGCCGGCCGCCGCCGTGGGCGATTTCCGGCGGGCGGCGGACGGCGGTGTGGGGCGGCGTTACATTAGGGCTCTAAGGGGTGTTTGTGAGAGACGGTTTGGGGGTAGGGGGGAGTGTTTAGGACATATATATATTTATTGGGTCCCCAGTTCTGGACCGTTGGATCACAATGATCCAACGGTTGGGATTGAACACATACAAAAACAGGGTCGTTTGGTTATAAGGGGTGGTGGACCGGGTTGAGATGCGGTTTTGGCCGGGTATTTGTGGGGTTGACCGGGTATAAGGGTTTGGGCTGGCCCAAAAAAAATTGTTTCTTTTTATTAAAAACTTTTTTCTTCTTTCTCTTTTTTTTCATTTTCAAATTTTGTTAATTACAAATTAAAAATAAAATCTGATTTAATTCTAAAACAAAATCAATAAACTAATTGCTTCTCAAAAATTGATTAAGTCCTAAATTAAAAGAAAACTATAAAAAAAAATTCGAAAAATTAAAAAGTTAAAATGCAAAATGAACTATTTTTGTTATTTTCTTTCATTTTGTAACATTAATTAACTAATTAGCCTAAAAATATAAAATAGGACCCTAAATGCAAATGCAACATATTTTTGTATTTTTTATGAATTAAATAAATTAAACATGCACATAAAAATGCAAACAAACACGAAAATTATGCAATAATTCCTAAAAACCAAATAATTAAAAGAAAAATTCTAATTTTGGGAATTCTGTAGGAGTAATTCATGCGAGGCAAAAATCATGTGCTCACATTGGTGACCGAAAGTTTTATAGAGACACGTACTGATTGTACTTGTCCACCATTTTTGAAGAGATGCAGCATGCAGAAGTACACGAATTACCATATTTTGGCCCTCATATTTATCTCGTACAAATAATCATTTTTTAGATCTTTTAATTTTGTTTGCAAACTAAAAAATTATTTTGTGCCACGTTAACTTAGGAAATGGGGGTATCATAAGCCATTTAAAATGTTAAAATTAAAAAAAAAATATTCATTTTAATTTCTTACGTGTAAAAATAAATTTATTTGTAAAAAAAATCATATAAAACGAAAGTTTGTAAAAACTCACAAAATCATTTGATAATAACTAACACTATTTTTTTTTCATAAATTAGTGAATCCAAATTTTATGAATTAAAAAGTTCAAAATTTATGTCCACTATTTTGTGAAATAAAAAAAAGCTTCACACGCAAAATAAAGTTTTTTGTATCTATACGTAATAGTGGGTAAGAGTAAAGTTTTACACACTTTGCTCCTCAGACCCTATATACTTGTAGAAATATATTGGATTTGTTGTTGTTGTACATAATAGTAAAGTTAAAAGATTATTTTGTGTTTATTAAAGTAACTAAATTTTACCTATTATATAATAGTACTTAGTAAAGTGACAAACCATTACCCTTTATAACGGCAAAACATATAACAAGGTGACTTCATTATTATATAATAATTCAATTTCTTTAAGGTGATAAAAATGATTTTATGACTTTATTGTTATAGTAAATAACAAAATAGTCTCTTAACTTTACTGTTATAATGTATAAAATTTATTGATCATACATAAAATTAGCTCGAAGATGAAATATTTTCTTAATTTTATTTAAGAAACAGAGAACAGATAACAGCCAATTGGACGAAAAGAGTATACAAGTAAAGTTGAAAACAATTAGTGCAAATAAGCCTACCGTGAGAGTTATATCCGCCCCCAAGTGTGAAGTGGCCATCAAATCTATTTGGAAACTAAAAGATGGCCGTCCAAAAAATTCTTAAGTTTGAAGACAAAAGATTGATGTCAGGATTCAAAGAGATGTGAGCTGTAACATTTGTTCATTTTCGTTACGTTGAAGCGAGTTTTGGAGCAGCGGTAAAATTATTTTCGTATATGTAATTTATAAGTCATAGGTTTGAGTTATTAAATCAGTCACTAATGCTTTATTAGGGTAACCTGCCTACGTCACGCTCTTCAGGATGCGATCCTTAAAGTTGAATCTTGTGCTCTTCAAGTTAATTGTCTCAAAGTTGATCTTAGACAATGAGCAATGGAGTAATATAATGATCTTAATTTTTTTTTTTTATCAGAATCTCCCAGCTAGTCCATAAGAATATTTTCTTAAACTTAAACAAACATCTACTTTTCAAGGGTAGCATTTAAAATTGTTGAACCGAGTAATATTTAAAATAATAATCTTTGTAAATAAAATAAAAGGTAATAGTAGTATACCACCCAAAAGGCCAAAACAAATCCATTTTAGTTGTGCTAAAAATAAACTAGTTGTTGGGTGTGCCAACAAAGTCTTATATATTGGTAGCTAAAAAAATTGGGTATATTTAACCGATAGATAGACGGAGGGTATGTTTAACCTTGGCTAGTAGTTCAAGGGTAGTTTTGGCCCTTTTTTATTTATTTAATTGGATTGGACCGGTAATAAAATAACACGTGAAATTTAAATATTTTTTTAATGATTGGGGTACTTTTCGATCAATAGGTGGACGGAGAGTATATTTAGCCCTTGGCCAATAGCTCATGGGCAGCTTTCGCCCTTTTCCATTTAATTAATATACCAGCGGATACAATTTTTCACTCAACTGCTGTTATAAAATAAATGATTTTTGAAAAACAGATACTACATATAATTATATCTTGACAACCAAACCAACATATGCCTTTGGTTTATTCTGTTTTCCTTCTATACAATGAGAATCTTGAGCATTTCTTTCCTATTTCGATTGAAATCCCTTTAGTAAATAGTCTTGAAAGGCTTATACGTTTTGAGATCAAGAACAACTCCTGCTATAGAACCAACTGCTGCACCTATAGACACAAATAAACAAGCTGCACTTAGCATCTCAAGTCCTATCCATTGTTTTGTCCATCTTCCAATCTGCTTTTGCTTAATATACATTTCTATTGGGAAATATACAGTCAGTGGCCAAAATCCCAGTGCTCCTAATAATCCAACAACGTCGTTAAAGAATGGCAAAAGCATCGCTATGATTGTTGTTAATATTACAAAGATTGTTCTCCATACTACACGAAAGACGTTAAGTTGGTAAACGCCAACGAAAGGGATAGGAATGTCATGTTCTGCTGTTACAAAATTGCTCTTGGACCATTTTTTCGCGCTCCATTTCTCCACAAATGCAAAGAGTGGTTGACAGTAGACCTGCAGTAGTTCCAATGAATTCAAAATTCTGTTACTAGTACAATCGAGGAAACATTTGTAATCCTAGAACAGTCAAGTGAAATCCAATCTACAAAATAATTTGATCTATGGACAGGAATGCTCCAAACTTTTGTTGATTCAATTTACGGCTGTTTTCATTTTTTGCCCAGCGGCACAAAATAATTACAGGCAGTAGCCTAAGTTTAAAAAATATGCACACTGGTAAGGTGTATGATATGTATATTCTATCTATATTATATGTCTATTTATATTTAATATACAAAAAATATACATTTCCCGCGACCCCCAAAAGAAATTATCCCTTACATTTTACCGTTTATGTATTAGTGTGTTAATGAGCTGTTTACCTGATAAGCGCCAACAAGGTGAATGACAATAGCTGCATTTGCTATGTCGAGCAACCAATATGGATCGAAGAATCCAAAACCAGTGAGGAGATTTCCTGGAGCATCATCTCCAAAAGCAGCATAGCCCATACATCCACAGAGTAAATAAAAAACTGTTGTGATCGCGATGCTCAGAATACTGGCTTTTTTCATGGTTTTATGTTCTGCAGGAGGAGATTTTATTGTATCCTGCAGGAAAATTGGTAAGTTCATGTTAAAGTATATTCTCAAATACTACTGACCAAATGAATGAAGTAAAAGCTAGTTTGCGCAGACATGCAGAGCATCTCACGTTCACACAGGATCCGGAGAAAGACCGCACCCAACCTACCCTGATACAAGCATCAGTGGCTGATTCCACAGCTCGAACCCGTGACCTACTATGAATGAAGTAAAAGTTTGCGCAGACATGGTTTACCTGAATCTCAATAAGTATGATGGAGAAAGAATATGCAAAGGCAATTGCCCCTAGAGCTTGCAAACTCCTCCATAATTTTTGAGTGGAAGTTACAGTTCCAACATGTGTTACAGTACCAATACTAATTCCAGTAAGGCTCCCTTTGAAGCCTTTATTTTCTGTTACAGACAAAAGAAAGAAAAGGGTAAGTCTTTCTTTAGCTTATACAGTGAAGCCTAGCTCTGCCTTGTCAATTATGTGCGTGTTCCTAAAGTTTCTACTTACCTGACAGTAATAAGCAAAAATATTGAAATACAACCACAATAACTACGCCTCAGTTTCAAATAAGTTGAGGTCGACTATATGAATCCTCACTGGCTACATTATTCCATTCAAATCATCGCATGTCAATATTATGCAAAAACATTAAAAAGGGCAGCCCGGTGCACTAAGCTCCCGCTATGCGGGGGATCCAGGGAAGCCGGACCACAAAGGTGCATTGCACGCAGCCTTACCCTGCATTTCTGCAAGAGGCTGTTTCCGCTCACATGGCAGAAACTTTACCAGTTACGCCACGGCTCCCCTTCATTAAGCAAAAACATTGAAATAAAGAAATGTAAATAAGCATAAAGGAGTTCACCAGCAACTTTAGCAATTCCAAGAACAAGACCAATGGTAGAGTATGTGAAGGACATAATTGCAGCAACAATAGAGAGCCACCACACTTGATCAAAATCAGGGATCTGAGAGAACAAGATTTCAGTGACACCAAATGCTATCATATATCCATTACTAGACATATGGCAAGGATCTCTCCTATGACTCTTGTGGAAACAATTTGACCTTTTTATTGCCCTGCGAAATCAAAGATTATTAATTGAGTGCCAGACTACATAATTTTTTTTTTTACATTATCAGTATATTAATTTTAACTTATTATAATAGGAGCTTTGTGTTATTTTCCATGTTACGATATATCATTTTTCATGATGGTTAACTATAGTTATTTTTTGGGTGACCTGATAGTGTAACTTTTAAAAAAAAACGATTAGAAGTTAAACGCTATGTGAAAACATAAATACTTACAACATACTGACTGATGCAGCAATGGTGTATCCAATAGCCACGCCAAACAAGTTCAAGTACTGAATCAAGCCACACACTTTCACTTTCTTCCCTCCTAATAATAAAATTAAACAACTTCATCATCAACAACTTGTTAAAGACTTATAATTGAGGGAATTATAAAAGCTCTCTCTAACAATTTAAGCTTTTGGATAATAAGGTCACACAATTCAATATGGTATCAGAGTAGTCAAGAGGTCTTAGTTTCAAATATATAGTTAAGTATTCCCTTTGTTTAAATTTAGATGACACATCTCGCTTATCGAGACTCAATATGACTAAACTTTGAAGTTAAATTCGATTAATTCAACTCAATATTTTAAAATTAAAATTTAGATATTCAAAAACTATATGAAAAGTACTATAAGTTGCAATTTTTCTCATGATAAAAAAATATTTTAAAAAGTTGGTCAAACTTCATACAGTTTGACTCTCGATAATAGAAATGTCTCATCTGAATTGAAACGGAGAGAGTAATTTAAAGTATATTTTCTATAACAGCTTAGGTTTTTAGATGTGATAGTCGCCAGAAACAACAAATGAGATATATTCATTGATTTAACTAACCTAATATTCCCTTGACGGCCTCCATATATGTGTAATTCCTCGGGCCATTGACAGGATCTCCAGTTCTGTAGCATTGAGACAGAAGATTTGAAGTATATAGAATAACAAAAGCAAATAGGATCATTACAGTAGGTCCTGCTACCCAACCAAGTTGCCCTATTGCCCATGCTAATGAGAGGACTCCTGAACCAATAACAGCTGTGATTATATGTGATGTTGCAGTCCAAAAAGTTCCTGTATTACAAATTTTTATACTATCAGATCACCTGAAAGATAATTCACATGTTTGTCTATAATAAATGAGATTAGTAACCTGAAAACAATATCGTTGTAGCGCGTCTACGACTTCTTTTCTCTTGTTGCAAGGGAGCTTAAGGAGAAATCTCTTTTTGTTTTTTCCCACTAGATTGAAGCATATTTAACCATGGTTTGAAAATAGCTTTCCAATTTAATAGGAGTTGAAAGAATAAATTAATTTTGTAATTATTATAGTGCTTATTTCTGTTCTTGCTCTTTGGTGACTTGTGGTACCAAATGTAATTAAAAAGGCAGCCTGGTGCACAGGATATTTTGCGTTTAACGCAAGGTTCGCGGAAAGGCCGTACCCAAGGGTGTGATGTAGACAATGTATTCTAATGCAAACATTATTGGCTGTTTACATGCTCGAATTCGTGACCTATAAATAACACGGAGATAATTTTACCGTTGCTCCAAGCTCCACTTCAAAAGAGAGGTGCAACAAATTTAATTAATAATTATTTAAAGGCGTTTACCTGTTCTCTTTAAACGGCCATCATCATCAAAGCATTTGGAGTAGTTGGTTTGAAGGTTTGTTGGCTCAGTTTCCTTTTGATGTTTCGGTTGGATATCCACTTGGAAATAGTGTCTAACATCATGCCTTTCTTCTACCTAAGACATATTTTGAGAAGAAGAAAATTAATAAGATTGTTTCAGAAAAAGAAAGTTAAATTCTTAATTGCAAATTAATTAATTAAAGTTAACTACTCACTTCGCCATGGTATATTCTGGCAGGAAGAGTTCGACTCCTTGGCAACATATTTTTGGCCTAAACTGAGTATATAAATGATGAGATAATTGGTAAACTGATTTTCTTCTCTAAATTTAACAATTTTAGAGGACCCTTTACAGGTCTAAATGGAAGTGTGTGTGGCATTTTATAGAGGAGGATTGATGTTAATAATGAATCAGAGATGCAAAGGGGACAGAAACTTTATGGTATTGTGCAACTTTACTTTTTAAGTATTTGTAGGAAAATGATAAATAACACAATTACATTGCACGTATATCTTTAAGAGAAGATGTTTCGAATTAGAGGGAGTCGTGTCTTCGCCATAATTTGTCATGCTTACTATACAACAGGTGATCTGATAATGTAAAAAAAGTTATTTGCACTATATAAACGTAATCCCTTATTGGTATATAGTTTGTGGTTTAGATTATTTAATTCTTTGAGTTACTTGCTGCATTTTTTTTAACCTATGGTCAAGAGTCTTGCATATAAATAGAAAGAATAGTCGCCAAAAAAGCGTAAGCATTAGTATCGTTAAATATTATAGCTTTATCATTAATATAGCTCGTTCCATTAAGAAGAAATTAATCAATAATTTTCACTTATAGCATTATGATGAAATTAGTTACATCATGTGAGATAATGGGCATCAAACGAAAGTTGAATAAGATCACTATACTTCAGATAGCTCTGGGATTTCTTTTACTTTGCTTCTCCAATGCTAATCTTGTTATCTAATGTTACGGATTCGCAAGTTCGTTACATGATCATATTCTGAGACGCAGTCAAATTTCCAACTTTATCGGTTCTGAATTTTAAAATGATAATTTTAAGTGTTAATAGTGGGGTTCTAAATTTAATATTTACATATTTAATGAATTTAGTAATACAAATATTATTTGAACAAAAGTTATTGAATTTGGGCGAATCCGTAGCCGGACTTCTAGCTCAGTGATCATATTCCACGCACAACACATTTTGCACTACAAGGCTTATCACTTTTTCTTTCATAAAAAAGGAAACAACCAATGACCAATGTCATAATACACATGTTCTTTGCAAAGGCTAAATCCACTTTCACTACTGATGCATGTCCCATGTACTGTTTGTAGTCCATTATTGAAATAATTGGATTGTGGAAATTATTGAATTGTGTGACTTGATTCCCATATTTTAATGTAGGTCCAACGTACTAACATTACAGGTAGAGGCGGGCCAAGGATTTGAAAGTGATGGGGCACCATTGTCAAATAAAAATTTGAACAAATGTTGGAGCGCGAATCGAACTCAGACAGCGCACTAAAAGTCAAGTTGTGCTCCTCTCCTCTCCCACAAATCGACTAATATAATGCAATTGTATAAGCTTTAAGTCGAAGAATGACAATCAAAATATATACCTTTTATTTAAGATATATATATACATATATGTATATTTTTTTCGAAATTATCGTAGCCAATGACCCCTACCCTAAGGGTAGGTCCGCCTCTGGTTATAGGCTCAAGTTTTATCAATTACATACTAGTAATACAACTCACAACTAATATTATCTGCCTCAGTTTCAAACGAATTGTGATTGCTTATATGAATTTTCATTATGTTGTTTCGTCCATTTAAGAATCTTTTAATTCAATGTTAAAAAATATTTTCTCTAGCACTAAAAACTCTTTTTGAATTTTTTACTGATATAAAAATCTTTAACAACACGAAAAAACTCATTGCATATACATTGGATCCAAAGTAAGCAATTAATGGAATGACGAAAACGTAATCCTAACTAATTGACATTTACAAAGAGTCATTTCAATTATTGGAGTCAAGTAACAAAATCTGGTCAATACGTAAAGAGATGTGTTGTAAATATAATTACGTAAATAAAATATTCATTTTTAATACTTTAATTTTAAGATGATATAAGTCGCACAGTTTAAAAGGAAGATTTGAAGTTACCTAAACATTGCCTAATGGCTTCAATTGTCCTTTCGTTAATTATCAGTGAGCACTGTGAGAACACAAATCAATTGCTTCAAAGAAACTCATTTATATTTATTCTTATCTGATGATCAGCATAATATCTTCTCACTACAAAAAATAAGAATTAGCTGCAAGAATCTGTCGCTAATCTGCTCATAGCTTATAAGATTTTTTGATAATCCGTCACTAATCCATCTGTAGATATCAAGATTTTGCTAGATCAAGACTCCAAATACATGTAGGATAGATCATTAAATTGGGCACTGATCACGCCCAACTCTAGTCTTAAAAAGGATAAGCGGTCGCTGCAAATATATAATCCAATTCAGACCGGAGTCGAATCCCACAGGGAACTAACCTATTTACTACAACTTTTAACACTGCGAAGGAATAGCTCAAACAATCCCCGGATGCAAGATTTTTTTAATGGATAATGAGTAGAAATTAGTTAACTAAGGAAAATTAATACTCCAATAATCAAGAATAGAGTTGAATTCAATGGTAAAATGGTCTAGGGTTATTGATTGAGCAAACTTCATTTGTAGCCATCCGGAGAAAACTAATGACAATTAGTAGCCGCAAAATAAATCATACAATTAATAGCCAAAACTAATTACAAGGGCTAGCCCAAAACCACTTCCGCTCTTCCCCCTTCAAATTTCAGACTTTTCAACTCCGTAATCTACTTTAATCCATACCTTTCCGTTACTCTGCCACCTACTTACAGAAATTCGAGTAAATTGGTTGGGAATTTTCAAACACCCCCTTTTGTTTTACAGTTCCGTTAGCTGCCGGTATTGATTTAAAAATGAGTTCTTTTCCCACCTGCCATTTGAAAGCTACTCATATCTTGTTTTATTTTTTATCGCTACTTACTTGTTGTTCACTTTCGTAAATTGCAGTTCACAAAATTGTGGAGAACTTTTCATTACGGAGCAATGACAAGTTTCTTTAATGTGATTATGATATTTCAAATAATCCTGTGTTAGGCTTTTTGGTTCGGCAATTAAAATATGACCTTTTTTATTTGCTTTTATCTTGAATTCTGATGGATCCGCTATATACTCACATCTGAAGGTGTTGATTCTACCAGTCAGGTGACAAACTTGACCTTACTGACTACCAGTAAAAGCTTTTCAACATGAATTTTTTTACAAGTGAAAATGGTCAAATTTATCCTAGAACTATGCAAAGTGATTTCACATTTTGCTATGAAAATCCAATAACAAAATAAGTAACTCACTTAAATTAAGTTTGGAATAACAAGTCGATTGCATATAAATTGTATAGTGACAGTCTATTTTGTAAAATTTTGTATAGTAATAGTCTATTTTATATTTATTTTGTAAGAGTGGCAGTGAATTTTTTTTAAGTGTCAGTATACAAAATATATACACAAAAATAGACTGTCACTATACAAAAATATACTAAATAGACTGTCACTATACAATTTATATACAATAGACTATCACTATACAAAATATATACAAAATAGACTGTCACTATACAAAAAATTATACAAAATAGATTGTCACTATACAAAAAAATACACAAATAGACTGTCAAATACAAAAAAAATATACAAAATAGACCGTCACTATACAAAAAATATACAAAATAGATGTAACTATACAAAATATATACAAAAAAGACACGATACAAAATACATTTGGGGTACACAAATATATACACTTTAGATACACAAGCACACTCGAGATAGGCTCAATATACACTAAGGATACACTGTCGAACTTAGGATACAATATTTATACATTGCAAAAAAGGATTGCTCTATCACGCCAGGCAGGGGTCGAACCTACGACCTTCAGCTTAGGAAACAAGCACTCTATCCACTGAGCTACAGGCGCTTATGTTGTCATACTCATTCCTTTCGGCTACTATATGCAATACTTTTGGGCCGAAGGGCCATTTTTTGTAAGTAGGACAAAACATGGGCTATTAAAATTTTGAGGGCTATAGAGGGTAGTTTACTCTTATTGATTTCCCCAATTGTCGGATTAATTCCTGCCACGTTAGCTACAATCTCGCCGTAATACTCTATAAGAAACATGAGTTCTCTGTTACCGCAATTATCTCTCGATCAATTACGATAATTTACTAGAAGCATTCTCTCAAAACTCTCTAAGTTGACAATTTATGCAACTCAGAATTATCCCACCAAAGCTTCGTTATCTCTAACACTGCTTTTAAATTCAAGTAATTAATCTCTAGTTT
>NW_017676857.1:0-2781 GCF_001879085.1 Nicotiana attenuata
ATGTAATTCGCAGTATAATACTACGCTTTGCGGAGTTGTCTTATCGTTCTGAAAAAGCTGAAAACCATGTGAAAACCATGTTTCGTGTTAGAGAAATTTAATATGTAATTCGCTGTATGATACTACGATCAATCTGAAATCTTGCCTATAAATAACGAGCAAATTTGAGTTATTTTCTGCGCTTAACAACAACCTATAATCGAGATTTTCCATAAAACCAAACTTCTCTTTAAGAAATGTCTCAACGACCCCTTCGTTGCCCAAAGTGCGACTGTGGAATCAAAAGCATGATGTACAATGAATGGGAAGAAGCTGGACGCCGCTACTGGGCGTGTATGAACAAGTTTATAGGCAACCCGACGTACCTATATGCAATTTTAAGGTATGGGTTGATGAACCATGTGACCAGGAATACTACAAAGACCAGGTGTATCATCTTCAAGATGTGTGTAATGGGCAGTGGGACAGAGAGCGCCAATCGAAGCAAGAAATTGAAGAGTTGAAGGCGAAGATCAAGGAGGTGGAAGAAGAGAAAAAGAAATTAGAAAGAAAGCTCGAGAGGATTAAGCAGAGAATACTAGGCGGTCGTAACTAAGCGATGACATTTACGTGTTGATTGTTGTAGTGTATCTTCATGTTTCCTTTGTCAAGTGCTTTCATTAGTTGTACTGTTTGTTTTTGTGTTAGGTTTGTAAGGTTTGTGTTTGAGTTGTACTGTTTAAGTAAAATTGTTGTTCAAATGCAATTAAAATAAAATAGTTGTTAAAAGATAGTTGTTACTATTATTTACATAAAGCACTATTTACACAAAGTTAATACATAAGTAAATCAGTGAGTGCCGCAGCCTGTGTGCTTCAGTGCTGCTGCTGGCCTAAGTCGCATCCCCTGTCGCCTGGGCACACTATCTGGATCATCATCATCAAGCCGCCTCTTTATGTGAGGATGTGCAGCAGCATCAATACTACAACTGGCAGGATCGGAAGAATAGGCCGTCGGGCCGTCAACAACCTACAAAACAAGAAGTAATCTTAGCATGTGAAAATGTATTATTTTATGAAAATGTATTATTATCTTAACCTACAGCATGTACTATTATTTTAAGTAAGAAAATATTTTCTCACCATGGTCTTGTCGACCTCCTGGGTATATGTATCCATGGTGTGCTCATCACCGCATGTAGTGTCCTCAAAGATGTGCTGGGACGAAGACTGCATAAGAAAGTAACAATTAATTAATGGCAGCTAGTTAAGGAAAAGAAAACAAATTGAAATATTAAAGTAATACAAACATACCGCCGCCTGTGGTAGATCCGCATGAACTGCCGGGGACGATGGATAACTCAACCTGCACCCGCCATCCACATCCCGAGCCGGCTGATCCTCAGCTGCGGTAGATGGGCATGCGAAGTACTGATCTACAACCCCGTCGAATGTACCCATGATCGACAATGCTCCTGACGGGGTGACCTGCGATGCTGGCAAAGATAGCTGAAGACTATACGAAGGCATGCTGCTGGAAGGCTCATCTGCATGAGGCATATAACCCTGCTGATCATCTCCAAAGCCCCCAACTCCGAAGTCCTCGTCATGTCCCTCAGCAGGTGGGTCGACAGGTACCTCAACGCCCCCTTGCTGAACACCTCCTCGCCGTCCCCTGCGACCCCGTGGGGCACCCCTTCCTGGTGCCCTACCCCTGGCTCGTGGGACTGGCCTACCCCGCTGGTAGGCCTCTGGAGCCACATACTGAGGCTCATGGTCTAACCTCTCGGCATCTCTCGCCTGCAACAGTGTCAGACGAGCCATCTGAGCCACCTGCCGGCCATACTCAACCACCTCAGGGTGGGCACGCTGCTGCATCTCCTGTCCCAACTGGTAGATGCGATGATGCCCAATAGCCTATAAAACATTTAAAATAGTAATTAAATAACGCTATATCACAATTATAAGATATTAATAAGCCACAAAAACATACCAGTGCCTCGTGCCTCCCGGCGTACGGTCTGTAGCGCTCGCCAAGTACATGAACGGGGTTCCCGATCATCATTCGGGTCTAACGGCGGTACCACTCAGCATACAGATGTATATTGGCCTCCTGGAAAACTGTAGGTGGTAGCGGAATGCGCCCAGCTCGGTCCTCCCAATAAGCTATCTGCTGCTGTAGCCATCCAATATACTGCCGGTCCTTGCTGGCACGGTCGTCCCGCTGATAGTGTGTAGCCTCCCATCCAGGCTCCCTCGGTATAGGCTGAGGAAGGCCAAACTGTCGAAGCACACGCTCCGTGGCATGATACTCAACGTGATCCCAGAAGATCATCGGGACGGAGGTGCTCCAAATCAGCCGGTCGACTGAGCAACAAGCGGGTAGCTGACCAAGCAACTCGATGCTGTATGACATCCAGATGAACTACCAAATAATAACATAAAAATGAGTACGCAAAACACAACTCAATTTAAAACAACCAAGTGTAGGTACATATTTACCTGTCAGTCCACCAACATATCTAACACATCCCTGAGAAGGGAGAGATTATGATGAGCATCCGTCCCTCGGTAGTTCCCACGCCGGAGAATCCACCTGATAGCTAGAGGGAGAAGCGGATAATCCTCACCGGGCGGAAGTGGTGGTAGAGGTGGCTGCAACGGCATGATCCGCTGCCAGGCCCAAAGCTAAGATAAAATGTTGATGTAAATTTATGAGTCATTTCACGATATAGATTTTGGAGTAAAGAACAAAGTATTCGGAAATTTATTGCACCTGTAGGAGGGGCAGAAAACCACATAT
>NW_017676857.1:2836-3637 GCF_001879085.1 Nicotiana attenuata
AACAGTACGACACCCCACGCTGTACGTCGGGGTAGCTCATCCAGCTGCTCAAGACAATGGAGAAGCGCATACTCACTTTACTCCCGAAGTCGTCGGAACAAGACACACCGAAAACAGGAGCAATGCCAACCGAGTGTCCTACTGAATCCAAAGATGCTCCGTCTCGTGGGTAATATCTGGGTGCAAATCCTCCATCTGATCTCTAATGAATGACAAAGCAACGCGACTGCCACCCCGGTCACCCTGAGGTCTAGAACCAGTCAACTGCCCCATCATATCCGCCAACTGTGCACGTGTCATCCCTCTCCAGTGGTGGGGCAGTGCGAAGGCGCGTCCCTCTACACGCAGTCCGTATAAAACCTGGACATCCTGCAGTGTGATGGTGGCCTCTCCAGTGGGCAAGTGAAATGTATGCGTCTCTGGTCGCCATCGCTCTACCAAGGTCGTGATGAGCGACCAATCAAGCTGCATCCGTCCAAGCTCAAAAATGGTATATAATCCCGTAGTCTGGAGGCTCACTACTACGCGCTCATGGAAAGGATGCCCCGCAATAAACTCCCACAAATCATCAGGCCTTCTAGGGCGGAGAGCCTGCATCGATAGCTGTCCCTCCCAAACATAGGAAGACCTATGGTCGCACTGCAGCACTAGTAGCTGATCCTCGGCACGTCCAGGATGCGCAGGCGGAGGAAAGGCCATGTCGTCTACTATAATTTAAACAAAATTAATTGTTTGTGTTAGTGTAATAAATTAAATAATTAAGTATGATTAATATTGGAGAGAATAGTTATGTATGGGTTC
>NW_017676857.1:4180-29143 GCF_001879085.1 Nicotiana attenuata
TCTCAATTTCAACATTTTTAGAATTTTGTTAACTTAATAAATTAAATTATAAATTTTTGAATTGGAGATAATAGTTATGTATGGGTCCAGGCTTGATTTTTGTGGCCCGGTAGCACCGAGTTATCCTTAATTATTATGCGTCTCAATTTCAATATTTTTAAAATTTTGTTAGCTACTGAGACTCTACGCTAAAAGGCTCTACATTTTACTACGCTAAAAGGCTCTATATTTTACTTCGCTAAAAGACACTATATTTTACTACGCTACAAGGCTCTACAATATGAACATAACATTAACAATACAAATAAATAAAATAAATAATATTATTTAACAATACAAATTATTTATCAAATTTTAATACAAATTACATAAAAATACAAATTATTTATCAAATTTTAAGCATTTTTGGTCACAAACATAACATAATTTCGGGTATATAAATCAAATATAACACAAACAATCCGGTAGCATTTTTGGTCAGAAACATAACATAAATTCGGGTATCAAATAAATCAATCCGGGTATATAAAAGATACAAAATTAAACACAAACATAACATAAATTCACATGGAAACATACTAAACAATACTAATATGCATGACTATACGAGTTTCGGCATAAACTAAATTGAAATACCTCGATGTAAGTTTTTTGAATATTATTGAAATCGAATTTTTGCACCCGAAACACGGAATCCAAAGCTTCTTTTGTGTGTGAGACCTACACTCCTTGCTCTTTATGGGACGGGTGGGGCCGAAATTTTTTTTTTTTAAAATGACGGGGGGGTGGGGGACCAGAAACACTTCGATTTGTTTTTTAATGGAGGTTTGGACTTCTGTCTCGAAGGAAGAAGAAGAGCCTTCTTCAATTAAGGCAATTCGCAATATAGTACTGCGAATTACCAATTCGCAGTATTATACTGCGAATTGATTTAACGACAAAATTTCCATTAACCTAATTCGCAGTACAGTACTGCGAAGTGGCTATTTTTGTAACTTTTTTTTTAAACATTAAAAACGTACTTTGTGTCTAAAAAGTCATTAATTAAGTTTCGGACTCATTCCTCATCGGTTCTATAGAGATCAGCGCTGCGATATCACATGTTTTACACAGAAATTGGCAGACAAAAAGTGAACAATTGAAGGGCGACAGAGAAAGAACCAGAAAGGATAGTAGCAAGACCAATTTTGACTAGTGGTTGATTGGGAATCGGGAGTCACTTGAAAAGGGTCAAAAATATTCCTTTACTATGTGAAAATGATCACATATATCCTCCGTTATACTATTGGTCTATTACCGCCCCTGACATTATAAAATTGGTACAAAAATACCCTTGTTCTGTTAAATCCTCCATCATGTCCAACATAATCACACATGGCCTGACTTTTTGATGATGTAGATATCACATGGCAATGCCACTTCACCACCCCAACCACATTTTACCTCCTCCTACCACTTCTTCCTCTCCATAATTGCATAAACCCTTAAGGATCTATAACAAAAAAAATCCAGAAAATTAATTAGCTAAAGATGAATACCAATTTTCTTTACTTATCTAAATTTCCCTTAAATGTTTATTAAAAACACAAAGATGCAACCTTTGAACCATATCAGCAGCAACTTGTTCGGTGATGAACAAGTCTTGTAAAATAATTAGGCTCAACAGTACCACCAAAAAGTCGCCCTATGGCGAAGGCACAAATACATGAGACAAGTTTGAGTTGCGGGTGCACAAGTGTGTGATTGACCTTTTAATTGGTTCTGCAGAGGTCAAGGCTCAAGCAGATCACCTCAATCACCATTGAACCTGCAGTTGAGGTTGAGGTTACAATTGCTGATTCTTAGATTCTTCTTTGTTTTCATTAGGTTGTTTAAGTACTCATTATCTGTTCAAGTAATCATGGTTTGGAGTTCCTTTCTTGGCCATCTAAGTTATGGGCTTGAGGTTTTGAGATGCAAGTGGATTAAGGTTTTCTTTATTCTTATTACAGTTTTGCAACTAAACCAGATACTACTATTTGATATGAAAAAAAGGATTTGTCCGTTATTTGATAGCATAATAATAATAATAATAATAATAATAATAATAATAATAATAAAGCTATATTTTTGGGCTTCCATCAAATCCCAGATTCACATTTGGATCATCCATTTTCAAGCTTTCGGGATCTCTTTTTTTTTGGGTCTTCTTCAGGAGGTTTCAGCCATGGCTTTTTGCTCCTCGGCGTCAAGTCTGAGCTGCTCGAGCTTGTTTGCATTGTTATTAAAAGTGATGGTAGTGATTACAGTGGTTGGGTCATGTTTGCAATGGTGTTGGGTGGAGGGGAAGGTGGTGGTAAAGAAACAAGTAGTGAGAGGGGTAAACAAGATTGGGGTGGTGAAGTGGCATTGCCACGTGACATTTACATCAGCAAAAAGTCAAGCCATGTGTGATGATGTTGGACATGATACAGGATTTAACGGACGAAGGGTATTTTTGCATCAATTTTATAACGCCAGGGGCTGTAGTAGCCCAATAGTATAACGGAGGGTATATATGATCCTTTTCACATAGTAAAAGGGTATTGTTGACCCTTTTCCGTTAAATTTATATCAAATCAATGAATGTAAATATGTATTTTTATACACATATTTAGTACTTAAGCATGATCATTTTTTATTTTTTACACTGAGATTAAATTGCTTCACTTAGTGTAAATATTGAGTGCAATTTGGGGCGACGCTAGCATTGTTGATTATGAATTTAACCGAAACTAGTAACTTTGGTATATATCGTATGTTTGTCTAAAAAAATTTATTAAAAATATATAAATTAGTGATTTAAAACTCAGTAACTTAAAAATACTAATAGTTTCAAATCATGGTTCCAAATTATGTTAGCGTCCCACGTCGTCATGAACTAATTTTTAGATTGGGTTAGA
This sequence comes from Nicotiana attenuata, assembly GCF_001879085.1. Classification (NCBI taxonomy): domain Eukaryota; kingdom Viridiplantae; phylum Streptophyta; class Magnoliopsida; order Solanales; family Solanaceae; genus Nicotiana; species Nicotiana attenuata. The sequence continues at coordinate 7,102 of NW_017676857.1, forward strand.
TTCAAAGTTTATTTTATTATAATTATGGTGTCATAATAAATAAGACCAATCTAATTCATTATTTATTCGATGTTTTGGTCCCCGTCTTATATTTTCACACTCAAGATGTTCAATCCTAAATGTGGCGGGATGGACTAATTATTTGTATTGAGTTAGGATCAAGATTTATTTTCTTTATCATATCAAATCAAATATAATAGTGTGCCATTCCACTTCTCTTTTTACCTCTCTTTAAGCTAGTGTTTGGCCATAGATTTCTAAATTTGTTTTGAAAATTATAATTTGGGTGAAATTTGATTTGAATTGAAAATGTATTTGGACATAAGTTTTCAAAATATATTTCTCAAATTTATTTTAGAAAAACATGAAACATGACTTATACCCACAAGTTCTAAAAATTATCACAAATACCCAATAATACCATACAATAACATTCATTATATTATCGCAAACCATAGTCCTGAACATAAATAAATTTGGTACAAAATTATCATTTTTATAATGAACTACATGATACACTATCAGTTGACCGAGAAGATGAAACAACATTATTACAAAATAATAAATGGTGGGATCTTTTATAAAATACAAAAGTTTGGGGCAATTTTTAAAAAATGTAATAGTGATATTTTGGCCCAAAACCAGCTATTGGGATTTGGGATTTTGCCAAAATATAAGCAAAATTTATAACCAAACATGTGTTTTGTCGAATAAAATCCAAATTTATTTTGTCAAAATTTATGATCAAACAGGTCCTAAGGTCCTCTAGCCTCGTCTATCTGTATCGCTGCCACGGCGTTTGGAGTCGATCTGTGATGCTACCAACAATATATAAGTACCTATGTTACATCGATTTATGACTTGTCAATTGTCAGAGAGAAGTAAGGAATTACATGTGACATTTGACTACTCTACTAATTTGCTTTGATTTGAAGACTGTGCAAATAGAAACATATTTTTAAAAATGTACAAACATTGTGATGACAGACAGCGATACAAGATATAAATGGGAAAGTTTTACGGAAGAATCTCCTGCATGCATGTTGCTTACATGACTAAAATAACTTGCCTTAGCTTCCTCATGTAACAATAAGACAGGTGCCCAACTGCCTATGAATGTCGGATAGTTACACTAAAACAGTCCTAAATATGCATCGTTTATAATTGTCCAATATATATACATAAACCTTCGAGAAGTATGTTTATATCACACTTTTTTTCCCCTGAAACTACAGTCAAACCTCTCTATAACCGCATTGCTATATAATAACCATTTATTATAAAAGTCAAGTTTTTATTTGAAATAATTTTCAAGTCGTGTTATAATATATGTCTATATAACAACACTTCAATAACAACCAAAAAATTTGAAATAAACGACGCTGTTATAAAGAGGTTAACTCTATAAGACAAAAAGCAATAGAGAGACTAAAGTGTGGGAGCGGAAGTTGATTGAAGGGTATTAATCAACTTGAATGATTCCTTCCTCATTTATGTCTTATAGCATGTGACATGTCTTGTATACCGGTAAAATCGGGTGCGTGGTACACCCCAATCCCCGATATGATAATCCAAGCTCGAGACATGATAACAAGGGGCCGAAATCGAGGCAAAGGTCTCATCGAGTCGGAGTCTAGGGGCATGACGCCTACCCTTGAGAATATCGGGGTCATGGTTTGGGATCGGTCCTAGCCTTGAACGACTTCGAAAAATATTGTCGGGCAATCAAGCACGACCAACAGAAGGCCGTGATATCCGTGATCGGCCGGATATCACGGTGGGGATCTCGGCACGTATCGATGGGGAACCGACAATCAATTAATCAGAAGATTATTTTACCTTTTATAAAGTTGTACCTAGAATGAGACTCCCCTACTATATAAAAGGGGTTAGATAAATTCAAAACACACATTGTAACACGCATTCTAAGGCAATATATTACTTTATCTGTTTTGATTTATGTGAACCTATTTCCTTTTTGGTCCGTTCTTTCTAAATTTGGAAATAATTTAGTTTAAACTTCCAATTCTACCCTTAATGAGAAGCTTTTATAACCACACAAATACTCTGGACCCCCTTTTTGACTTATTTAGGATCACAAATTTTAAAAGTCTTCATTTTTCTTAAGCTCTGTGCCCAGTCAAACAGGTTCACATAAAATGGAACAGAGAGTATTATTTTCTCTATTATTAACTCTTTTTCTTGTTCATCACTGCTGGCCATTGCAAGGCCGGATCGAGGATGAATATTTCACTGAGATTGGAACTATCCACCTCGTATGGTTTGAATTTATTTTATCTTCGTTTATTCAATCTAACTCAATTTATTGCTTTGTATCAAATTGTTCCGCATATACTTAAAACCACTTACAAATTTAAAATTTATCCGATTTTCAGGGTAAACAGTTTGACGCTTACCGTGGGGCTAAGGATAATAGTGGCTATTTGATACAAACTTCTATAACACACCCTATTTTACAGTTGTTCTTTAGAGTATCTTTGATTTCAGGTTAAAGTTTGAAATGTCGAACTCCCAGTCTGCCCCTCTAAATGTGGATGCTGAATCCGGCAACCATGGAGAGAACAACAATGTAGCACTCGGTAACGAGGTGCCCCCTGCCGATCTCAACGGAGTTCCAACAACGGACCCGATCGACACTAGCTCGCATGTGGCCCTCAATGCAAATTTGCCTACCGATCCTAAGGACAACATCCGCAGGGAAGTCCGATCGGTTGCATTAAATATGCAAGGCGGCGAAGATGATGGGATAAACTTGCGGGTGATCTTCGAAATGCTACAGGTTCAACATGAAGCAATTGCCCAGCTCTAGAACCAAAGCCGTGCCCCGAGCAGAATTGAGCCCGAGCCGTCCCAGGAAGTCACCTGCAGAAATGAACCGGTCACGGAGAGGCCGAACGAAAATGAATTGGGAGCTAACCCAGGGATCATAAAGATGCTCGAGGATCTGACAAAACGGGTAGAATCGGGAGAAAAGAAAATCGAAGCCAATGACAAAAAGGTGAAAACCTATGTTGATATCCAATTTTTTCCTCATATATTTTAAATATGCGTTTATATTTTCAAATAGTGCACATGCATTATTATTAGATTTACAAACATGCATAAATTTTTCTATAATTTTACTATACAAATATCCAATTATTATCCCTCATATTATTTTTATGATGATTTAATCATCTAAGTTTATCATTTTGTGCCCATATAGTACTTAAAAATTTTAATTGCATTTTTATAATGACATTTGTAATTTTTAAGGCTAGAATTGCACATTTTTCAATAGTAGCCCATATACACGCATAATTACATTATTTACATAAAAATGACTTTTTATAATTTTATAATGTTGAGTAATTATTTTAAAATATTTTTATGCATAAATGGCATTTTTATTATTTATAAATTATTTTATTAATTTAATTGGGTATTTAAAATCTAGCCTTTTATTTTTCTAATTAAATTCGGACCTAGCCTAACCCAATTGCCCCAGCCCAGTACACTAACCAACCCAATACCCCATACCCGTCCAACCCAGTACCCAATCCCATTTATTATAACCCGACCCAAAACCTTCGAATCAGGACCGTTGATCTCCGAAATCAACGGTCCACATCACCTCACCCCCTTTTTTAATTAACCTAACTCGTCTAAACCCTAATCACTTCACCCACCCGCTGTCATTGAATCCTCTCATCTCCTCACCCTTCACCCTCTCAAACCCTAGCGCCGTCACCCTTAACCCCTTTCGATTCCATCTAGATATGGAATCAATCGGGGATTTTCTTACCTTATTGATCCTTTCTCGTTGTTGGTTACTCGTTTATGGCATAACATAATTGCTTGCCTAACATGGCAAGCCGATTTTCCATATTCCGGACCAAATCTGGTTCGAACCTTCATTCTTTTTCATCTATGTTCATTCTTCGTCTTTTGGTGTGAATCTCTGAGATTTGGTTTGGTTTTCCATTTACCCTAAAGCTAGGGTTCGAATCTTTTCAAAATCTGTTATAGTTCCTCTATTTATTTTCCTTTAATGTTTTCACATATCTATTCTGTGCATCTGTATTATAGCTTTTCTTTAGTTATTTACGTTGATTTTTATTAGGGTTTAGATCTTTCCAGATCTAAAATAATTTTTTATTCTTTTGTATTTTTCCTTTAATGTTCCTGTATATCTACCTCCGTGTTTATAATTTCTTTACTATTTCTGACCGGTTTTATTTACACTAAATTTTAGGGTTTTTGATTTTTCAAAAAACGAACTAAATCTATGTCAATCTTTAGTATTTTCATCTTTGTGCATCCTTATTATAGTTTTCCTTTTGGTTATCTACGCTGATTTTACTTACCCTAAAATCTAGGGTTTTTGATTCTTCAAAATCTAACAAAATATGGTTCAAACCTTAATTATGTCCGTCTATATGTCTTCGTGCATTTTTATTAAAGCTCTTTTGTATTTCTGCCTATTTTACTTACATTAAATTTAGGGTTGTCATTATTTGGTATTTTTCCTCTAATGTTTCTGTCTATCTGCTTCCTATGCACCTTTAACGCTTGCCGTAAACCGTTGACTGATTTTACTTACCCCAAAATTAGGTTTCGGAAATCTTTACTGAGATTTCAATCGTTCCTTTCTTGTATGATACTGATTTTGTTCGATTTACCTGTTCTCATTATTTTTTTACCTTATTTAATTTCGTACGTGACTATCGATTGATTCTGTATCTTAATCTAAATAGTACCTGCCTGGTTTTATGCTATAATGTTCTGTTAATTGATTGAAGCCGGCCTTGAATTGATTCTACTTCTATTTTTATTTCTTATTTGTCTATGATTGACCTATTACCTTATTTGTCTGTTTCGTTGAGTACTATTTAAACCCTTCCCCCGCTCCCTCTAGACATGACTCGAACTCTCTGATTCTCACTAGAAAGCTTAAGCTCTCTCTTGCTCTCTCTCTTGTTCTGATATCTGTGCTAAGTATCTCTTGATTTTGGCCGGCTGAAAGCAAAGGCCAAAATTATTCTGGAACCTCATTGCTGTGGTACACTTACTTGCTTTCTCACTTAACTGGTATGCCCAAACTTTACAATTTCATTCTCTATGCCTTGCTTAACTAGCCTGTTTCAATTCTCAGCATGATTCTGTCCTTCACATGATTATATGATCTCATTTAGTAACACTGTTCACTAAGACTAAGTTATTCTGAATAATATGAATCCTCTTCATGATTTAGCCTAAGGTTCAACTTGTTTCATGTATTATTTGTTAATCCTCTACATGTTCTGAACTTTGCACTACAAACATGTAATCAATTAGCCGGTTACTTAACTCACATGTCCTATTTGTTTAAACTCCAATGTTTCTGCCTGATTGCTTCTGTGATTAAACCATGTTTGTCTTAATTACTAGCATGAGTATTAGCTTAACCAGATTTCAACCTGTTTGAACTATATGCTGAACATGAACCTTGTTTGTTTCCTGGAGCAGTTCTGCCTGCAACTCTGTGTTCTAACTTTTCTTCTTCTGAAATTGAACTGTTTTAAAACCTGCCCTTTATTCCTTTTTATGCACTGATTTTCGAAGCCCCTACTCTTAGTCCCTTAGGTTCTCAATCACCCCAGTGTGAGTACTGCTTAGGGTCCTTGAGACTCCTTTGAACTCTGACACACTGGGGGGCTGGTTTTCCAATCTTTTATGAACTCTTTGCTGAATGTGTGGTCCTGGTGTGAGCATTGACCGGGGTCCCTGAGGCTCTTTGGGAACTTTGACACACTGGAAGCCTGGTTTTAATGTACTGTGGATGAATCAGTGCTATTTTCCAAAGCTGTTATGTGGGAAGGCCTTGTTCCCAGGTTTATTTGGGCCTATGAAGGCTCCCTATAGTGTAAATGATATGTATGCAATTTATTCAGCTATTCTGATCTGTAATAATTATGTAATAACAGATTTGGGGATATTTAGTAAAGCTAGAGGGTGCTTCTTATATCTTTGTTAAAACTGGGTAGAAATACTGCCTATAGGATTCAATTGTGCTGATTGAATTATGTGAGTGTTATACTGTTGTTTAGAAATCCTGCCTATAGGACTTTCATAATCATGATGATTCTGTGTTTTACCTTTACATACTATAGATCCTGCTTATAGGATTTTCGTTCAATTCTGTGCATTAGAAATCCTGTTCATAGGATCTATACATGTTTTCAACAAATATGCATTAGCAAGCATGCCTATAGGGTCTTGTTGTTTGAATTAACTATCCTTCCTGGCAATTTGTTTAATTTCTGCCCGTACACAGTTAATAGATATCATGCCTATAGGATTTGAATCCATTTAAACCTAGAAATCATGCCTATAGGATTTAAATCCATTCAAACCTAGAAGTCATGCCTATAGGGTTTAAATTTATCCAGCAATAGATATCATGCCTATAGGGCTAAGAATCAATTTCCAATTTAGAAATCATGCCTATAAGGTTTAAGTCAATTTGGTAAATAGAAAGCATGCCTATAGGAAATAAAATCTATCTTTACGAGTTAAAATCATTGCTCCGCTTAGAAACCATGTCTATAGGTCTGTAATTAATAAGCTCGTAGAAATCATGCCTATAGGATCCTGTTCTGAATTAAATCGTTATTATCAATCACTTAGGCAACGTATTTGTAGGATTTAGTGATAATTCTGGGTTTATAATTGTGACACATTACTGCCTGAGGTGCCTAGAGTCACGCTGAATAAAAATCAGTAGACAAACAAAATAGGTCCTAATGCTCACCTTAATAAACTGCCTTTATACTCTGTTTTCTCACATAGATTGTAACGACCCGACCCGTCGTTACGGGAGTTACCGCCCCGTTTTCCCCGTTTTATGCTTCGATATGTTTCATTATACGTGTTTGGAGAATTTAAAGTAATTCGGATAGAGTTTGGTTAGAAATGAGACTTTAAGTCTCTTTATGATAAGGTTAGTTTGGAAAAAAGTCAACCGAATGTTGACTTATGAGTTAGAAGGCTCGGAATGGATTTCCGATGATTCGACCAGTTTCGGGAGATGATTTGTGACTTAGGAGCGCAATCGGAACTGAATTTGGAGGTCCGGTGTGGAATTAGGCTTGAATTGGCTAAGGTTGAATTTTGGCGAATTCCGGATGGTAGGTGAGATTTTGATCCGAGGGTCGGAATGGAATTTCGAGAGTTGCAGTAGCTCCGTTAGGTGATTTTGGATATGCGTGCAAAGTTTCAGATCATTCGGAGGTGTTTAGGTCGGGTTTTAGATCAAATGCAAGTTTCGGAAGTTTTAGTTTAACTTAGGCTTGAATCCGTGGTAATTCGATGATTTTGGTGTTTATGATAGTGTTTTTATGTTACGAGCAAGTTCGAATGAAGTAATAGAACATATCTGTGCATTTGGTTGAGGTCCCGAGGGCCTCGGGGTGAATTAGGGTGGTTAAACGAGAGTTTTGAGGTGTAATTGCAGGTTAGATTTTTCTGTCATCTGGTGTTTCCGCTTCTGCGGAAATGGACCGCAGAAGCGGTACCGCAGAAGCGGGTACGTGGTCGCAGAAGTGGTCGTGGCCGGCTAGGGAAATTCCGCAAATGCGGAAGGTGGCTCGCACCAGCGGGTCCGCATAAGCGGACAAGGTGCCGCAGAAGCGGTTTTGAAGGAACCGCAGAAGCGGACTTCGCGTCGCATAAGCGAAGTCCGGGCTTCTAAGTGAAAACCGCTTAAGCGGAAATGTGGCCGCAGAAGCGGTCCCGCATAAGCGAAAGCGGGACCGCAGAAGCAAAAATCGCTGGGCGACAGAAGGGTTTTAAAATAATATTTCATCTGCGACCCTTTCATATTTTTCCTCCATTGTTGACGTTCTTAAGAGCTTTGAACAAGGAAATTCGAGGGTTTTGACTGAGAATCACTTGGAGGTAAGTTCCTTGGCCTAAATATTCGAATTTTTATGGTAGAAATTACATGTAAATTGTAGAAAATTCATCAAAAACGGGTCAAGCTAGGGCTTGGAAAGCTGTGATGTAAAAATGGAATTTGGAGGGTCAAACGAGCTCTGATTTTGGTAAACTTTATATGCACGGACTCGCGGCGAGACGAGGAATCCGTTGGTGTGATTTTTGGAATTTTTCGAGAAGTGGGCCCGGGGTTCGGGTTTTACCAACTTCGTGAATTTTAGTACTTTTTGAGTATTTTTGATTGGGTTATGTTTCTTTAACCCATATTTATGTATTCGTTGTGATTTTGACTAGATTCGACGCGCGAGGAGGTCGATACGAAAGGAAAAGGCATTGCGGACCACTCTACGGCCGGATAGAGGTGAGTAGTTGGTGTATATGATGGCCTGAGGGTTTGAAACCCCGGCTTATCATATTGTGATGCTATTGTAGGGCGTGACTCGCACCCCATGGCAGGTGCGGGATTGGTTATGACTGGGGATTGAGACTTAATCCATCCCGAACAAGAATATTTCTATATTGGCAACTGATACGCACCCTGTATTGAATATATCTGGGCTTATTACCGTGTTTGGGGCCTTGTGCCGATCTGTAGCATCCTTAGAGGATGATTGTCATTGTGATAGCATGCTTTGTATAATAATTGATCTCAGTCCTGTGTTTAATCACTGTTATGAAACGCTAAGTCACTTTTCCTGAAGTTAAATATCTAAAGTATATTCTTCTTAATAAATTGGAAATTGGGAAATTAACTAAATCTGTTACGTGACTCATATGTATATTGTGGACTGAGTATGGATCGGGCTGCACGCCGCAGCGAATGATATGATTATATTGCGCTTGGGCTGAAGGAGCCCCTCCGGAGTCTGTACACACCCCCAGTGAGCGCCGTCGACGTTAAATGGATCGGGCTACGCGCCGTAGCGGTCATGTGCATTGCATTGCATCTTTACATTATACTTGACTGATATATTTTGAGTTGTTTTGCTGTTAGTTCGTAGTTAGGTGTTGGACTGTTAGTTTTAGCTTTACTTTGTGGCATTTCGTGGATTTCTTATCTTCAGACATTTTATATGCTTATTACTCACTGAGTCGGTAGTACTCACCCCTACTCCCTGCACCTTGTGTGCAGATTCAGGTACACCGGAGGCTTAGCTGAGCAGTCTTTGTTTCCCAGAGCTTATCAGAGTTGTTGAGGTAGCTGCTTGACGTTCGCAGGACCTGACTACTCTTCCTATTTCAGTTTATTTATATATACATTTCCAGACTTGAGTATTTTCGTTCAGATATTGTTATTCAGATTGTTTTAGAGGCTCTAGACTCGTGACCCCAGGTCTTTGGGAGTGTTTTATCAGACTTCGTATTTTTCTCAGTATTATTCTATTATAAATATTGGATTATTATTCTAAAACTATTATAATCTCTTTAGATTGTCGGTTTGAGGTTTACGGTTAATTTGGGAACGATTGTGGTCTGGCTTGCCTAGCAATGTTGTTGGGCGCCATCACGACCGTGTTTGGGGTCGTGACATAGATATCCTGCCTATAGGATTTCAATGTTAACGAAATTTGCTGATCAACTGCGTGCTTTGTTGCCTATTTGTGGAGGTCAACATGAGCCTATACTTGCTCTTTATCTGAAAGTCCTATTTGCTTTTGTTTGTCGCTTAGATTTCACATTTTTAAGTAACATAGGCTAGTCTAGAACCACCCCATATAAAGGTCCTAATACCTCCAGGGCCATAGGTAAGGGACGGGTAGTGCACACATAGGGTGCAGTTTAGAATCAACTAGTGCGGTTAAGCAACAACTTAAAGATAGTAATTGGGTAGTAAGGAGATGATAGCGCGTGCGCTAATGCAATGAGTAACACCCCGACTTAAGGGAGTTACAAAGTATTGCATGGAATGATCCTATAGGCTAAAAAACTTAGGACCCCCTCCCTTACAAAATTGAATATTGTGTTTGCCCGAATTGTTTTCTTCCCTTTTTAGACTAATTCTCTTAATTTAAGTTCGGCCAGGACCCACCGCTGTGGATCTCGAGGGGTGCCTAACACCTTCCCCTCAAGGTAATTTTGAGCCCTTACCCGATCTCTAGTGATGTAAACTAGTTATATGAGTTAATTGCTCTAGGTGCCCTAACTCACCTTAATCCGTTAGGTGGCGACTCTTCCAATTCCCTACCCTAAAAAAGGAGTTGTCCCAGAAATGTCGAAACCCGATTTGCGAGAAAAAGGGGGCGCGACAACCTACAATTCCAGGGTCGACCGAATCCCAGGAGCGTCGCAGATCTTAAAAGGCATGGATTCCAAGAAGTTTGATAAAAAATCTTTTCCTCCGAGTGCAGCTCCAAAGTCGTTCCCTAAGAAGTTCCGTATGCCCGAGATTCCTAAGTACAGCGGAATAATTGACCCAAACGAGCATGTGACCTCCTACACGTACGCCATCAAAGGGAACGACTTGGAGGATGATGGGATCTAGTCTGTGCTGCTGAAAAAGTTCAAGAAAACTCTGTCAAATGGAGCTATGATATGGTATCACAACAACAACAACAACAACCCAGTATAATCCCACTAGTGGGATCTGGTAAGGGTAGTGTGTACGCCCACCTTCCCCCTCGGCTGTCGCCCGTTCCCCGAGCACAGACGGCTCGTGGGAAAAAGATCGTCCTCCTCGGGCTCGTACCTCAGCCGGAGGAGTGAGTCCGAGTCAAGCACTCGGGAGATGGTGTTCTCCTTTGGCTTATGCACCAACCTTCTTCGTGGTTTCTTTTTCTCCGAGCTCGGGAAACTCGAAGCCCTTTTTCTTTTCTTCTCTCCGGTCTGCCTCGGAGTAGGAGACTCGGCAAGTAGGTCCCCAGCCCCAACCGAAGGCCTAAGCTCAACGGTCTTAGGCAAACGTGAAAAAGAAAATGAGAACACAGTACCAGAAAAAGAGGCTCAATACGACTTGCTCGGAAAAAGGAACCTTACCATAGGAACGGGCCTCCCAACGGCCTTTTGAAATTCTGCGCCATGAGCGTTCAGAATAGGGAATCTATGACATGATGCCCTCGACCCACTCCTTAAGCCGAGGAATGGCACTCGGAATTCAAGCAAGGGCTGCACTACAACAAACATCGATGAGAAAAAAGAAGATAAAGCATAAAATCATCGCTTGATGAGAGTTTGTACTTACGTGATACGATCCACCTCTCGGGGAACAGCCTCCACTCGGCAGGTACGAGGTCGACGGTCCTCACCTAGACAAAACGTCCCTGCCAACCCTGATCCCGGTCCTCATTGATGCTCAAGAATAGGGCTTTGCTGGCCCGGCGTACAAGCTTTATCAGTCCCCCTCGGAAGATTTGGGGACTGTACATGCGGAGTAGGTGGTCGATGGTGAATGAGCACCCATCGATTTTGCTCACAAAGAACCAGAGGAGGATCACTATCCTCCACAATGATGGATGAGTTTGGCTGAGACATACGTTGTACCTTCTGCAGAAGTCCAAGATGATCGGGTCCACCGGGCCCAATGTAAAGAGATAAATGTAAACACTTTGATATCCCTCGACATGGGTAGTAAAGGCCTCTTCGAAGTCGGGGACCAGCTGCAGTCTTTTCGGACCGTGGGGAGGACCTCTTTAGTAATTGAGCAAATGTATCTTGAGGCCTCCTCACGCCGACCCTGTACAGAAGAAGGTTTCTCAACCTTGAAGTCATTGGTGACCAAACAGCCACCGGGAATGAACATCTTCAAGGGAGGCTCTTCCGTAGGTTCATCAACGACCGTATCACGAACGTTTGATCTCGTCCAATTCATACCTCAAATCAAGGTTATGAAACAGTCGATTGCAATAGTAATACCCAACACAGAGGTGGGGTCGATTTCCACAGGGAGCTATATATGGGAGTTAAGAGTATATATTATAGTACTTGAGTTTGAACTATCCCAATTTATACTTCCACAAATTGGGGTTGTTTCTATGTCTATTGTAAACTAGGATTGCAAAGTTAAGAAATGAAACTAAGAAATTATTTTTGTTGTTTTTCATGTTTGTAAAAAACCTAGGGCTATGACCATCACCTTGGTGTTTGCCTAATGGGATAAAAACCTTAATGCTTATTTTATTGATCGAGTTATATTATAGCTATCAACACTCAATTACCCACTCAATACCTCTCGGTTAGAGAGTGATTTTGCCCAATTCGGCTTTCTCAAGTCCAAATGGTATTGCTTAAGAAGATTGAGAAAAGATCAAGTCGGGTTATTACTATCTCTAGATTGAACCCTTTAATTGGGATTATCAATCTTTCGATTGACCCAATTTCTTGTTAGCCAAGTTTTCCTAGACAAAATCTCTCTTTCTCAAGTAGAGACTAAGTCAAATAGACATGAACTAATGTTTGCAACCATTAATTCCACAAATCAAAGCATGAACAAGGCTAAATAATAAATACCCAACTACAAACAAGTATTAAATGAGACACCCATAAGGTTTATACACTAGGGTTGTGTCACAACTCTAATAAAAATCTAGCTACTCATGCTTGAAATTGAAAAAACAGAGAAGGGATGCTATTAATCTCATATTGTAAAATCAAAATGATAGAATCTATGCTAACATATCCCAAAATATGAAAAACTACTAAAAGATGTAAAGAGAAATGGCTACTATAGCTGCTGATGTCAAAAGTTAACCTAAAAATATGAAGCTCGTCTATTTATACAAGGTTGGAAATTTCGGACAAAAATGCCCTTCGGGAGGTTCTGCGATCGCTAATTCCATGTGCGGTCCGCAAAATTCTTTAACTTGTTAGGACTGGAGTCTGCGGCCGCTTAATTCTGATCTGTGGCCGAAAGGCACTCTTTTCGCGGTCCGCAAATTTGTGACTGTGGCCGCATTTTGCTCTTCTACGGTCCGCACTTTTAGATCTGCGACCGCTGATAAGTGAATTTTACATGATTTTTAACATATAATTTCTTTGAAAAACACAAAAAAAATATGATATTTCTTCCATACTTTGTCTAAATTATGCAGGAAAGGTTAAAGAAGTATTGGTCCGGGAACGAGAAGATTACAGAGGAAAAATTAGAAAAACGGACAAGCTAAAGCAGCGTAAAATATGGCGCTAAAGAAAGACGTGATATGCCATGACAAAGGACAACCGGCTCACAACCGGCTACAATAAACTATAACCGACTCACAACCGGCTACAACAAACTATAACCGATCCATAACCAAAGAAGCTCATAACCAAGTATAACAAGCCCACAACCAGCCATAACAAGTTCATATCCAAAAGTGTATTGAAAAGTTTGTCATGACTTGGCTATAAAAGAGGCATCAATCGTGAAATGAGAAAAGAGGGAGCGAGGAAGAAAGCTGAGAAGTGAAATATTGAGCAGAGAGTTTTTCCTTTCTCTTTGTTCTTTAGTTTTGCTTCTGTTTCATCTTTTAGCCATTACTCTGGCTTCATTTCTTGTTCTGAATAAATTGTAGTATTAGAAATTACTCTAGTTCCTGTTTTTAATTAAATAGGAGGAATTATTCTCTTGAATATTTCTTTCTATTTTCTTATTTAATGGGCAAGATTATTTCCGTTGTCGGTATTGGCTCCAATATGGAGTAACTTTTCTTGTGTTGGGAAAATGACGGATCTTAATATTTTTATATAATAGTAGTAGATATTATTCTTCAATTTCACATGCTTGAGCTGAAGCTTTTTATTTAAATTTTATCTGCTTTATAGTTGGGTGTTATTTAATTTGTTAACATCTATCTATTTCGTACTACATATTAACTTCTTACTAATTCTGTAAACGAAAGAGGCAGAAGAAGTAATACTTAATTTTGGTATTGATAGATTTTAACCTATATTTAGTGACATCTAGCTCATATATGTTAAAATTGATTCTACACTTATTTGTAATCGAAAGAGGCGAATATTGTAGTAATCAGTTATAACAAGTAGGGTAACCGATAGGGACTTACTAAAAAAGGAGCATACTTTAGTTCAAGTATATATTTCTGGTTCTTTAATATTACTATTTTAACGATTAATTTGTATAACCGAGAGGAGTGCATTTAATTGTTCAACTATAGTAATAATATATAAATGTAATCGTGAGAGGCATTTATACATTTATGAGAAATAGAAGTTGAAGGATAAATATATCTACTATATAATAAAAATATTAAGTGAAGTCAGGATCCCAACACCATTTTATTATATTTGTGAAAAACAAAAAATATTTTCCCCATTCGTGCATTTTTTGTTAGTTAATTCACAACTCAACTCTTTTTGATTTTCTCAAATAGTAATTAAAACAAGAAACATCTGTAGAATAGATAAACCAATCTCTGTGGGTTCGACATCTTTCTATACTATTATTTGACAGAGTACGAGTTAAATTTATATACGCTAGACACTCGCCAAATTTTTGGCGCCGTTGTCGGGGATTGGCTAAAGTCTACTACAGATTAATTATTTTACTACTAATTTGAGTTTTTTAAAAGTTCTAATTATTTTAACTTTTCTACAGAAATTTCAGAAAGTGTATGACCCGTTCCTCTTCTAGAGAACTAGTCAAATACGATCCTGAAATTGAAAAATCCTTGCGGTTGTTGCGAAAAGAACAAACCTCACGATCTCAAATTTTTACATCAGAGGAAATGGAGAACGAAGAACTCAATAACCAACTTCCACCGCATCAAGTAGAAGAACAGTTTGATGAGGTAGCTCCACGACGTGACAGAATACTTAGAGATTATGCAAGGCCAGATCATTTTGAAGGAGAATCAAGTGTGAGGAGACCACCAATTGCAGCAAACAACTTTGAAATCCGCACAGGCTTGATTCAAACCATTCAGCAGTCGTGCCAATTTACTGGTGATGCGAGTGAAGATCCTCACACCCATCTAATTGATTTTCTTGAATTAGTTGAAACTTGCAGGTATAATGGAGTCACAACAGACGCTATCAGGTTGCGGCTTTTTCCTTTTTCTTTAAAAGGTAAAGCCAAAATATGGTTGCGAAGTCTACCAAGAGGTTCAATCACAACATGGGACCAAATGACCCAAAAATTTCTTAATAAATATTTTTCACCTGCAAAAACAATTAAAATGAAGCAAGAAATCAATAATTTTATGCAAACAGATACTGAATCTGTATACCAGCATGGGAAAGATTAAAAGCAATGTTAAAAAAATGCCCACACCATGGTATCCAAGACCCTGACATTTTATATATTTTTATCACGCTCTTAAACCCTCTGCTAGAAATGTTATTGATGCAGCATCAGGAGGATCCATAATGAGAAAAACTACTACAGAAGCAATGCAATTGCTCAATGAAATTTCAGAAAATGCTGTTCAATGGCCCTCTGACAGAATGATTGTTAAGAAAGCAGCAGGAGTAAATCAGGTTGAAGCTTGGAATTCATTAGCACAACAAATTGCAACTTTAACACAAAAAGTTGAGGCTTTTCAGGTAGGTGCTCACTCATCATCCCAACTTGAGAATTGTGATGTTTGTCAAGGTAATCATCCGAATCATGAATGTCAAGCTTCAACGCAAAATGAAGAACAGGTAAATGTGATTGGTTATAGAAATAATTACTCATTTGGTAGTCCCATGGCACAAAAACATCCAGGATTTCAATGGAGTAATCCTAATGGTGCTGAAAATCCTCAAAGATTTTTTAATCAAAAGCAGCAGGTACAGGGACCACCTGGTTTTCAAAATCAAAACAGAGGGCAACAGAATTTCCAGAAATATCAACACCACCCCAAAGAGCTCATCAGCAAAGCCTCGAAGACATGATGTACAAATTCATTAAGGCTACTGATGAGAAGGTTGAAAGTCAAAGTTCAGCCATCAAGAATTTAGAAATTCAGATGAGCCAATTAGCAACCCTCATGTCTGAACAAATAAAAGGTGCTCTACCAAGCAACACCGAGAAAAATCCAAAGGAACACCTCAAAGCCATCTCTCTGCGGTCAGGTAAAACTCTTGATGATCCATATGCAGATAGACAAGGAAAACCACAAGAAGTGGAACAGGTAAATGAAGGTGAGAATAAAAGAGACTCTGAACTTCTAAAAAAACAAAAAGATAAAGGAAAAAAGGTACAAGAAAATGAATTGATAACAAATCCTCACTCTGTACCTCTCCCTTTTCCCCAAAAGATGAAAAGAGAAAAGCTTGACAAACAGTTTTCAAAGTTTCTAGATATTTTAAAGCAACTGTACATTAACATACCTTTCACAGAAGCTTTGACACAAATGCCTTCATATGCTAAATTTCTCAAAGAAATTCTGTCAAGTAAAAGAAAATTGGAAGAAGTTTCAGTTGTTAAGCTTACAGAGAAATGTAGTGCTATACTTCAAAATAAGCTTCCACAGAAACTTGGCGATCCAGGGAGTTTTACAATTCCTTGTACTGTGGGAGGTGCTCACTTTGAAAAGGCGTTATGTGATTCAGGTGCTTCAATAAATCTAATGCCTTTTTCAATTTTCAGGAAATTAGAACTTGGTGAAATGAAAGATACTGGTGTGTCTCTTCAATTAGCTGATCAAAGTACTAAGAGACCAAAAGGAATTATTGAAAATATCCTTGTCAGAGTTGACAAATTTGTATTCCCAGTAGATTTTATAGTGCTTGAAATGGAAGAAAATACTGAGGTACCATTAATTTTAGGTAGACCATTTCTCGCAACAGGGAGAGCAATTATTGATGTTCATCAAGGACAACTAATATTGCGAGTTGATGAGGAAAGAGTAATATTTGACATGCAGAAAATGATGAAATTTCCTGGGGATGAATCATCATCATCTTGTTTTCAAATTGACTTACTAGATGACCTTGTAGATGAATACAAAGATAATCAGTTAATTACTGATTCATTGGAAAGATGTTTAGTCAGCCAGGTACCACAAGTGATGAAAACCCCACAATCAAAGAACAAGCAGAAACACTAGAAAAAGAATCAGAAAATGAGAAAGTCTCACAAGAAGAAGTTCAATCAAAAATTGAACTCAAAAAACTTCCTTCTCATTTAAAATATGTGTTTCTTGAACCTGAATTATTTCCAGTAATCATTTCATCTTCTTTGACTACAGAACAGGAAACCAAACTAATAGAAGTCCTGAGAAAACACAAAAGAGCCTTAGGATGGAATATAGCTGACATCAAAGGAATCAATCCAGCTATTTGTATGCACAGGATCCTCATGGAGAAAATTATAAACCAATAGTCCAACCACAAAGGAGACTAAACCCAGCAATGCAAGAAGTTGTCAAGAAAGAAGTGGTGAAACTTCTAGCAGCAGGTATCATTTATCCAATATCTGACAGCCCTTAGGTAAATCCTATACAAGTAGTACCAAAGAAAGGAGGTATGACAGTAATAAAAAATAAAAATAATGAACTCATACCTACTAGAACAGTCACAGGATGGAGAGTCTGTATTGATTACAGACGACTTAATGATGCCACAAGGAAAGATCATTTTCCTTTGCCTTTTATTGATCAAATGCTTGAAAGAGTTGCAGGCCATGGTTTTTACTGTTTTCTTGACGGATATTCTGGGTGTAATCAGATACCAATTACTCCAGAAGATCAGGAGAAAACCACATTCACATGCCCCCAAGGTACGTATGCTTACAGAAGAATGCCATTTGGACTATGTAACGATCCTGCTACATTTCAGCGTTGCATGTCGGCAATTTTCTCAGATATGACTGAAAAGTTTCTTGAAATTTTCATGGATGATTTCACACTTTTTGGTAAGACATTTGAAGATTGTCTCTATCATTTAACTTTGGTGCTTAAAAGATGTGAAGAGACAAATCTAGTTCTTAACTGGGAAAAGTGTCACTTTATGGTAACAGAAGGAATTGTTTTAGGACATAAAATCACTGCTAAAGGAATAGAAGTTGATAAAGCTAAAATTGATCTTATAGCAGGATTACCCCCTCCCACCACTGTTAAAGGTATTAGAAGTTTCTTAGGGCATGCAGGTTTTTACAGAAGGTTTATAAAAGACTTTTCAAAAATTTCAAAACCTCTGACTAACCTACTAATGAAAGATGTTAAGTTTGAATTTTCAGATGATTGCAAAAAAGCATATGAGTTTCTCAAAGAACAATTAACTAATGCTCCAATTGTTGTCTCTCCTGATTGGAACCAGCCATTTGAAATAATGTATGATGCAAGTGATATAGCAGTAGGAGCGATATTGGGACAAAAGAAAAATAAGATCTTTAGACCCATATACTATGCCAGCAGAACCCTCAATGAAGCTCAAATGAATTATGCAACAACCGAGAAAGAGTTATTGGCAGTAGTATTTGCGTTTGACAAATTTCGTTCTTATTTGATAGGAACGAAGGTTACAGTGTTCACCGATCATGCAGCCTTAAAGTATCTATTAGCAAAGAAAGATGCTAGACCTAGATTGCTAAGATGGATACTCCTTTTGCAAGAATTTGATCTCGAAATAAAAGATAGAAAAGGTTCAGAAAATCAGGTAGCTGATCATTTGTCACGTTTAGAGAATCCTCCTACTGAAATACTAGATATCCAAGAGGAATTTCCTGATGAGCATATCTTTTCAGTCACGACAGTTGTAAATAAACCTCCTTGGTTTGCTGATATTGCCAATTATTTAGCGGGAGGGTGGATTCCAAAAGATTTTTCTTACGATCAAAGAAAAAAGCTTAAAAAAGAGGCAAGACATTATTACTGGGAAGATCCTTATTTGTTTAAATTTTGTGCAGATGACATAATCAGGAGATGTGTACCTGAAATAGAAATGAATAATATTTTAAGTCATTGCCATGATGGAGCTGTAGGAGGTCACTACGGAGGAAGAAAGACAGCAGCTAAAGTACTTGAAGTTGGATTTTTCTGGCCTACTCTATTCAAAGATGCAAGAAATTATGTCGCCACTTGCGACAAATGCCAGAGAAGCGGTAACATTTCAAAAAGGGACGAAATGCCTCTTAACTCTATCCTCGTGTGTGAAATCTTTGATGTTTGGGGCATTGATTTTATGGGTCCTCTTCCTCATTCAAACGGCTGTGAATATATTTTAGTTGCTGTTGACTATGTTTCAAAATGGGTAGAAGCAATTGCTACTAGAAAAAATGATGCTCATATTGTTTGTACTTTTCTCATGAAAAATATTTTTTCTAGATTTGGAACTCCACGAGTTATCATAAGTGATCAAGGAACTCATTTTATAAATAGACAATTTGCTAGTTTATTGTTAAAATATGAAGTAACTCATAAAACGGGAACTCCATATCATACTCAAACAAGCGGGCAGGTAGAAGTTTCCAATAGAGAATTAAAAAGAATTTTAGAAAAAACAGTTGGTTCTTCTCGAAAAGATTGGTCTTTAAAATTGGATGATGCGTTATGGGCATACAGAACTGCTTATAAAACTCTCATAGGCACATCTCCTTATAGACTAGTTTTTGGGAAAGCTTGTCATTTACCTGTGGAATTAGAACATAAANAGATCAGGAGAAAAACCACATTCACATGCCCCCAAGGTACGTATGCTTACAGAAGAATGCCATTTGGACTATGTAACGATCCTGCTACATTTCAGCGTTGCATGTCGGCAATTTTCTCAGATATGACTGAAAAGTTTCTTGAAATTTTCATGGATGATTTCACACTTTTTGGTAAGACATTTGAAGATTGTCTCTATCATTTAACTTTGGTGCTTAAAAGATGTGAAGAGACAAATCTAGTTCTTAACCGGGAAAAGTGTCACTTTAAGGTAACAGAAGGAATTGTTTTAGGACATAAAATCACTGCTAAAGGAATAGAAGTTGATAAAGCTGAAATTGATCTTATAGAAGGATTACCCCCTCCCACCACTGTTAAAGGTATTAGAAGTTTCTTAGGGCATGCAGGTTTTTACAGAAGGTTTATAAAAGACTTTTCAAAAATTTCAAAACCACTGACTAACCTACTAATGAAAGATGTTAAGTTTGAATTTTCAGATGATTGCAAAAAAGCATTTGAGTTTCTCAAAGAACAATTAACTAATGCTCCAATTATTGTCTCTCCTGATTGGAACCAACCATTTGAAATAATGTGTGATGCAAGTGATATAGCAGTAGGAGCGATATTGGGACAAAAGAAAAATAAGATCTTTAGACCCATATACTATGCCAGCAGAACCCTCAATGAAGCTCAAATGAATTATGCAACAACCGAGAAAGAGTTATAGGTAGTAGTATTTGCGTTTGACAAATTTCGTTCTTATTTGATAGGAACGAAGGTTACAGTGTTCACCGATCATGCAGCCTTAAAGTATCTATTAGCAAAGAAAGACGCTAGACCTAGATTGCTAAGATGGATACTCCTTTTGCAAGAATTTGATCTTGAAATAAAAGATAGAAAAGGTTCAGAAAATCAGGTAGCTGATCATTTGTCACGTCTAGAGAATCCTCCTACTGAAATACTAGATATCCAAGAGGAAATTCCTGATGAGCATATCTTTTCTGTCGCAACAGTTGTAAATAGACCTCCTTGGTTTGCTGATATTGCCAATTATTTAGCTGGAGGGTGGATTCCAAAAGATTTTTCTTACGATCAAAGAAAAAAGCTTAAAAAAGAGGCAAGATATTATTACTGGGAAGATCCTTATTTGTTTAAATTTTGTGCAGATGACATAATGAGGAGATGTGTACCTGAAACAGAAATGAACAATATTTTAAGTCATTGCCATGATGGAGCGGTAGGAGGACACTACGGAGGAAGAAAGACAGCAGCTAAAGTACTTGAAGTTGGATTTTATTGGCCTACTTTATTCAAAGATGCAAGAGATTATGTTGCCACTTGCGACAAATGACAGAGAAGCGGTAAAAATTGTCTATTGCAGCTTGATGAGTTGGAAGAGTTCAGACTTACAGCATACGAAAATGCTAAATTGTACAAGGAAAAGACAAAAATGTGGCATGACAAGCTCATCCGCCATAAAGATTTTAAAGTGGGAGATCATGTTCTGTTGTACAATAGCCGATTGAGATTATTCCCAGAAAAGTTTAAGTCACGCTGGACAGGACCATATATAGTAACAGGAGTGACCCCCTATGGTGCCATTGAAGTACAACATGCAGATGGGGGAGACAAATACAAAGTAAACGGTCATCGTTTGAAGCCATATATCAGCAGATTCTTCGACAAACAGGCTTCAACAATCCTTTTTGCCTAATTTTTAAAAATAAGTCGAGCTGCGACATTAAACTCAGAACTATTTTCTTCCCCTCTCTTTAATCTTTTAAGTAATTATTAGTAGTAACATATAATATTTCCTTTTTAGTAAATATATATATAATTAAATTAGTTTTTCTTCTTATAAAAAAAAAAGTTGAAAAATAATAATAATTGCATGTTTGTATTATATTATATATATAGATGTGTATGTAGTATGTATTAATATATTTTGCCATAATGAAAAAAAATATTCCATGATTTAGACAATGAAAGGTTTCTCCTATCATGAAAAAGAACATTTCTTTGCTATAATCTTGTCTTTGTTATATGAGAGAAACTTTGAGAAGCCAAGAAAAAGGAAATGAGGCTAGAATCGGAAAAAATCAGGAAAGCTCCTTTATCTCCTTTTACTGTTAATTTATTTTGTCATGAGACCATGACATTATTTAAGCTTGGGGGTAGAGGAATATATTTGTTATATGTATTTTTTTTAGTTATACATATAAAAAAAATGAAAAAAAATGAAAAAAAAAACAAAATTTGAGTTGCCTTTTTCCTAAGGCAACTTACTTCATGTACTTCCATGGATTTCTTGTTCGGTTCTTTGCCATGGTCGTAATATTTTGAATCGAATATTTTTTTAGACTTTTAGTTGTTTTAACTTATTTTGGTAAATAAGTTGGCTAAACTTGATTTGACTTGAAAAGTATGACACTTAAGAAAGACAAATTTGATTAAGTACACGGGTTTTATGATCATTTTTCTAAGCTTATACTTACTTATTGGTGATTGAAATCATAGTTTCGTTAGCCCAAAGTGTAATTGTGTTGTTAAACTTATAA
>NW_017676857.1:34342-38006 GCF_001879085.1 Nicotiana attenuata
GGGTAATGTTTTTTTGGTCCCTTCTTGTTATATTTCATCATTATATAGTTAAATACATCATCGGAATTCGAATTTAGGATCAAAAATTAGATAATTTGGGGTAAAACTTCATTACCTAAACTATTGAGTTTTGAGTGGGCATTTGACCTCCGATTTGGGAGATTTTTATACGGTTAGACTCGTCAGGGTACGAGGGTTCTAAAAATGTGAAAATTATTCAATTTCGAGGCGTTGGTCTGAAGGGCATTTTGGTCATTTCACCTAATTTCACGTCGTAGCTTTGAATTTAATAGAAAAACCAGGTGTTTGCGATGTTATTTACAATGTGTAATTGAATTGAATAGATTTGGGTCATTTGGAGTCGGATACTCGTGGCAAGAGCGTATTTTCTAGTTGATATTGAGCTGGTTCGAGGTAAGTGGCTTGTCTAACTTTGTGTGGGGGACCTTTTTCCCTTAGGATATGATATTGAATATTTGAATGCCCCGTACGTGAGGTGACGAGCGCGTACTTGAGCTAATTGTTGTAAATCCGTTTCTACTTGAAGTATTTAAATTGAGATTTCTTGTTTACTTGTTCATTTTAACTGTAAGTTTGTACCTGTGCTAGCGTAGAGACTTTTATTTAGCTGGCTTACTTGCTTATTTGCTTTAACTGTGCTATTTGTACTCTGTGAAGCATGTTAGGCTATAATTTACTACTTCGTGCCCTGATTTTTAGCATTGTTCCGAGATTTATGAATCGTTGTTGTTGTGTGTTTAATTTGGGACTACGGGACGGCTTCCCGGGAGATCCCGCTGTACTTGAGATATTCTGGACTGAGGATGCGGGATACCAAGAGATCCCTGGCACATGTGTTTCTATATATATATATATTGGGATACCAAGAGATCCCCGGTCTACTTATTGAGGATACCAAGAGATCCTCGGGATACCAAGAGATCCCCGACTTACTTATTGAGGATACTAAGAGATCCTCGAGATACCGAGAGATCCCCAGTGTTGATGATAAGGATACCAAGAGATCCTCGGGATACCAAGAGATCCCCCGGCTACTATTCCTTGTTGAGGGCAGTTTTCCGTGTATTGTTACCTTTGATTTCTATTACTGTTCTTCCTTATTTACCTGGTTTAGATTCTCGCTGTAGACTTTATTTAAACTATTTCTGTTATCTCATTATTTATTATGTTATCTCAGTAGGGCCCTGACCTTCCTCGTCACTACCCAACCGAGGTTAGGCTTGGCACTTACTGAGTACCGCTGTGGTGTACTCATGCCCTTCCTGCGCATGTTTTTCATGTGCAGATCCAGGTACTTCCTCCCAGACGTATCATCCTCGTGGTGGAGAGTCCTAGCTGAGACTTGAGGTATATCTGCTACGTTCGCAGACCAGGAGTCTCTACTCTATTCCGGCTTTAGCAGATAGTTCCTTTTCTTTCCTTTCATGTTGTTTAGACATTTTGGTGTAGAGCAGTTTACTACATTCTATTAGCCTGTGTTTCCCGTGAGTTTCCGGGTTTTTGGGATTTAGTTGTAGACTTCCGCATATTTTGAGTTGTATAGGCCGAGTGGCCTTATATACAGTTGTTATTTCCGTATGTTCAGTTTTGATAAATTATTCCGCAAATGTTAAATTGTTATTCCGCACTGTTAGGCTTACCTAGCTGTAGGATCTAGGTGCCATCACGACATGTTCATGGAGGGTGAACTGGGATCGTGACAAAAGCCCTAACTCTACCCATTTTCCCCCAATTTCAACCCTAGATTACATGATTTGAGCCTAAGAATTTGATAAATGATGAAGGAAAATGAAGGAAACAAGCTAAATAATACTTACCCAAGAAGCTTTCGTGAAGAAGAGCTCTAGAAATTGCCTATGGGCTGTGGAGAAGATGAGTTCGTGTGTTTTTGGGTGAAAATCCCGTCACTGTTCTGTTTTGGGTATTTAAAATCACTGGGCAAAATTGCCCTTTGCGTTCGCGGGAACAGTGTCGCGTTCGCGAAGGGTAACTGGGCAAGGCATCGCGTTCGCGATTGGAATGATGCGAACACGGAGAAGAAAGCTGGGGGGGGGGGGTCCAGGACTTGGTCTATGCGAACGCGGGGACACCTACGCGAACGCGATGAAGGGAGCCTTATGCACTATGCGAACGCGAGGATATAAGTGCGAACGCGATGAGTAAAGTGAAGGCTAAGTCTTCTGAGTCAAAATACTCTACGCGTACGCAAGGAGGTGATGAGAACGTGATGAAGGATAAGCTGAAGCTTCGCGAACGCGAGAGGCATAGTGCGAACGCAAAGGTGAAAATCACTGTGCACCTGTTGCAGATTTTCTGCAATCTTCCTAAGTCCAAAACTACCCCGAACACCTCCGAAAACACTCCCGAGCCCTCGGGGCTCCTAACCAATTACACACACTAACTCGACAACATCCTACGAACTTAACCGCGCGATCAAATCGCCAAAATAACATCATAAACGAGGAATCAAACCTCAAAATCATCACTTTTTCTTCAAACTTCATAAACTTTCATTTCTAGATATTTAGGTCCGAAACACGTCAAATGACGTCCGATTTCAACCAAATTTCACAGGAAGCGCTTAAACCACATATAAGACCTGTACCGGGCGCCGGAACCAAAATACGGGCCCGATACCAACACGTTCTAAGCAATTTCCTTTTCAAATTTCCATATTAATTTCAGAAAAACAATTTCACAAAAAAATTTATTTCTCGGGCTCTAGACCTCGGAATTCGACTCCGGGCGTATGCCCGTGTCTCATATTTTTCTACGGACCCTCCGGGACCGTCCAATCACGAGTTCGTATCCGTTTACCCAAAATGTTGACCAAAGTCAATTTTATTCATATTAATATCAAAATTCATCAATTTTTACACAAAATTTATATTTAAGCTTTCCGGCTAGGCGCCTGGACTGCGCACGCAAATCGAGGCAAGCCTAAATGAGGTTTTCAAGGCCTCGGAGACACAGAATGAGTGAGAAAACAGGTGATGACCCTTTGGGTCGTCACATTCTCCACCTCTAAAACAACCGTTCATCCTCGAACGGACAAAAGAAAGAAGTACCTGAGTCGGGAAATAGATGAGGATAACGGCTCCGCATATCGGACTCGGACTCCCAGGTCGATGCCTCAGGGGGCTGACCTCTCCACTGAACTCGTACTGAAGGAAAACTCTTCGATCTTAACTGTCGAACCTGCCGATCTAGAATAGCCACCAGCTCCTCCTCATAAGACAGATCCTTGTCCAACTGGATAGTGCTGAAACCTAACACGTGGGCTGGATCGCCGTGATACCTCCGAAGCATGGACACATGAAAAACTGGATGCACGGCTGACAAGCTAGGCGGCAAGGCAAGCCTATAAGCCACCTCTCCCACACGGTCGAGAATCTCAAATGGACCAATGAACCTAGGGCTAAGCTTGCCCTTCTTCCCAAATCTCATCATGCCCTTCATAGGCGACACTCGGAGCAATACCCGCTCACCAACCATGAAAGCTACATCTCGAGCCTTACGATCTGCATAACTCTTTTGCCGCGACTGAGCCGAACGAAGCCTATCCTGAATGATCTTGACCTTGTCCAAGGCCTCCTGAACTAGATCTGTACCCAATACCGAGCCTCTCCCGGCTCAAACCACC
>NW_017676858.1:0-10857 GCF_001879085.1 Nicotiana attenuata
GCTTGGACCAGAGTGTTGTCCCTGACATGAATCACCTCTTCTTGCTTGACTTGGCATTTCTTGAAGACTGATCAGAAGGTCTTTCTTTGGACCGTAATGCAGGCTTTTGGACAGGGTTAGAAAGAAAGGGTATCAAAGGCTCAAAACAATTCAGTTGGGTTTAAAATTACAACTTCTGGAATCAGATTTCTCACAACAACCGCAACTTCTGCCCCAGTTTCTTACTTGGGGACTTTTGGATTTTTTATTATGATGGGACCGAACCGTGAGGCTGCCTACGTATCCTTAAAAGGAATCAGGTCAAACGTAGTTCATGTCATAGAAATTACTTTGTTGTTGCGATTTTTCATTTCTTTTTCTTCCTCTTCCTCTTCTTTTCTTTTCTTTCTTCCTTTTCTCTTTTTGTTGTTTTGTTGTTTGTTTTTTTTCTTTTTCTTTTTGTTTTCTTTTTCTTTTTCTTTTTTTTCTCTTCCTTTTTTCTTTTCTTCTTCCTTTTTCCTTCTCTCTCTTTTCATTCTTTTCTTTTCTCTTTTTCCTTGACTTATCTTTCACGCTTGTGTTTCTGATATTTGCTACTGATTCCAAAAGAGGGGTATGAAAGGAAATAAACAAGGCTC
Organism: Nicotiana attenuata; assembly: GCF_001879085.1. NCBI lineage: Eukaryota > Viridiplantae > Streptophyta > Magnoliopsida > Solanales > Solanaceae > Nicotiana > Nicotiana attenuata. The sequence continues at coordinate 618 of NW_017676858.1, forward strand.
AAAGGGGGTAACAAAGGATAAAGTGTTTAGATAGCAGAACAAAATGCCTTCGTCATTCCAATCTTCAAAACATGCCAAGTACAAACAAATAAAATTAAAACAAAGAAGATCATACATAATATCTCTTGACCGCATCGGAATTGATGGCCATTTCAACACACTTGCCTTCTACGTCTGTCAAATACAAAGCACCATTGGACAACACTTTCGTCACGACGAACGACCCCTGCCAATTTGGGGCGAACTTGCCTTTGGCCTCAGCCTGATGTGGAAGAATACGTCTCAACACTTGCTGACCCACTTCGAACTTTCGTGGACTCACCTTCTTATTATATGCTCTTGCCATTTTCTGTTGATACAATTGACCATGACATACTGCTGCCAATCTTTTCTCGTCGATCAAACTCAATTGCTCCAAGCGGGTTTTGACCCATTCGTCATCATCAATTTCAGCTTCTACGACAATCCGAAGGGATGGGATTTCAACTTTTCAGAATTAGCTTGGCTTTAAAACTGGGCCGAAGATTCCTCATGCATGTCATGTCATTGAAACCAACATAAAAAGAACTGTGTAAAGAAGAAAAGAATAACTAAAATAAAACTATCAGGAATGAAGAAGAAGGGAAATTGCATTTCATTGAAATCAAAAGACAACAAGGTTTATACATCTAAATGGACGGAACATAGAATCTGACTTACAACCCTGGAGTAATCCTGATAAACTGAAAGAAAATCAAAGCAAACTACCAAAACTCCTTCCGGGTAGGGAGAGGAGTAGCTTCCCAATTGTTAATCTTTGCACTTGGCCCGACAAATTTCACATCCGCCTTGCTAGAACCCTCTCAAACTTCCACCATGTTCACATTGTCGAACAACTTCCTGAACCTTTCAATCAACTCTTTATCAAGATCAACCACAGAACTAGGAACTGTTGTTACTGGGCGCTTCCCAGCGCCTGGCTTGACTATGACGGGATCTGTGTGGGCACCCTCCACAATCACGATAGGGTTGTTCGCCACTCCTGGCACAACTACTTTTGCCCTTTCTTGTTTCGTTGCAACCTCACTTGAGGACCCTTTCTTGACTACCGCAGATGGTTCACTGTTTGTCCCTTTTAACTTGATCAAAGACCTCCCACTTGTTGACTTTTCACTCGGCCTGACTTCACTGGACCTGATCATCATTACAGTCTGCGAAGGCTTCTTAGGCTCTCCTCCTTTATGCACTATCTCAATCATATTGGTCTCATGATGGGCCGGCAACGGATTCTGGTTGATATTGGGCGCCTCTAGGGCTTGAACCTCGATCCGATTGGTATCAATATGCTCTTGAATAGCATTTTTCAAATGCCAGAATTTCTCCGTGTCATGACCCGGAGCACCAGAACAATATTCACAGCTTACAGAATAATCAAGATTTCTCGGGGGAGGATTTGGCAACTTTGCCTCAATCGGCCTCAACATATCCAATTGTCTCAAACTGTGGAACAAACTAGTATAGGATTCTCCCAATGGAGTGAAAGTCTTCTTCTTCTGAGGCCTCTCATTCTTGAAGGCTTGGTTTGGTCGAAAAGCTGTTCCAGGGGGATTTCTGTAAGCTCTTGGAGGTGGATAGGTGTTTTGTGGAGCTATGTAGGTATTTTGTGGGGTTGGCGCATGCCATTGTGCTTGGGCAGGAGGTTGAGTGTATGTCTGAGCATGATGGACAGAGAAGTAGGGATCTGGAGGTGGGTAGTAGGGTTGCGGTGGGCTATATGGAGGTGAGGGTAAGTTTGGGGGTGGGGTCGAGGCTGGTTATAGTAAGGCGATGGGCCCCTGGACCAAGCTCTTGACTCGATTACTGCAACGTCCTCTTTCTTCTTCTTTCCCAATACACCCCCAGTGCCGTTTTGAATAGCCTGGGTGGTTGCCTTGATTGCTGAAAAACTCATTATTTTGTTAGACTTGAGTCCTTCCTCTACCATGCTTCCCATTTTAACCACTTCATTAAAGGATTTCCCTACTGCTGATACCAAGTGACCGAAATAAGTGGGCTCTAAGGCCTGCAAGAAGTAATCAACCATTTCACTCTCTTTCATCGGAGGTCAACCCTCGCTGCTTGCTCTCTCCAACGGAAGCCGTATTCTCTGAAGCTCTCCCCTGGCTTCTTCTCAATCTTGGTCAATGACAAACGGTCTGGAACAATTTCAAGATTGTACTGAAAATGGCATGCAAACGCTTGGGCCAGATCGTCCCAAGTGTACCATCGACCATGATCTTGTCGGGTGTACCATTCCAAAGCCGAGCCACTTAAACTCTGACTGAAGTACGCCATCAATAATTCGTCTCTCCCACCGGCCCCTCTCATCTTGCTACAAAAACCTCTCAGGTGTGCCACTGGATCACCATGCCCGTCATATAAATCAAACTTGGGCAACTTGAACCCTGCTGGTAATTGGACATCTGGGAACAGACACAGGTCCTTATATGCCACACTTACTTGTCCACCGAGCCCCTGCGTATTCCTGAAGGATTGCTCTAAACTCTTGACTTTCCTAATCATCTCCTCCTGCTCGGGATTTTTAGGAGGCTTCTCAGTTTCCGCCGAGAGATCAAAATGAGGAGTGTAGGAATAGGGTTCGGGTACTTTGAAGGTAGGTTCTGGTGGGTAGTAGTGGTTATCGTGAGCTTGGAACAAAGGCTCGCCGGAGGATCTGTGGACTGTAGCGGGAGGGGGTGCCACAAAGACAGGAGTGGCTGGTGGAGGAGGGTACGGAACTGGTTTGGGTGGTGGAGCTGGTGGTGTTTGGGAAGTTGTGCTCTGGTAGTGTTGGTAAATGGGAAAGCCCGGGGATGAATCGATGGCAGGATGATCCTGTGACTGAGCCAATGGCGGGATGAAGGCGGGGTTGGCAGGTAAGCTGGTGGTGGATGTCCTTTTGACCAGGCCTGGTATATTTCGGCCATCTGCTGCTTCAACTTATACATCTCTTCCTTCATCGCATTAACACCAACTTCTTCCACCTCTTTTGAAGGGTCAACAATACTCGCCTCCAATTCTTGGTTAGTCATGTTCAACCTGCCTTTTGACCGGGTATTGTAGGAATGAGTTGCCAGAATGCCTGAGCAACTAACCACCTGCCTGGACTCAACATCAACAACAATTCCGTTAGCGGTTAGAGTTTTTAACATATTGGTAGCCGCACATTTGGGGAATGAATGCACCTAAACAGTTAGTCGTTTCTATTATGCACTGGTTCGGCTGCTTGCGTCATCCCGACTTTTCCTTGTTTCTATTTTGCAACTTCCTTTTCTTTTCTTCCCTCTCTTTTGCATTCTTGTTTTCTTCATTTTTTTTTGTTTCTACTCTCCCATGCCTCTCTCTTGTTTTTCTGCTCTTACTTTCCTTTTCTTTACTTCTCTTCTCGTGCTTTTCCCTTTTCGTTTTTCCTCTCTTTTTTTTCCTTTTTTTTTTCTCTTCTTTTATTTTATTAGTTATAGTCGAATCCTATGGAGATTGCCTACGTATCATGACCCCGCATGAATCAGACCAAGCGTAGTTCTTGCAAAATAAATGTAAAAGAGAAGCAAAATGTTTTGGGATTTTCAATTTTCATAAATAGCAAATACTTTGATTACAAAGACTCAAAACTGACCAATTAAAACAACTAACAGACTCTGACGAAAAGAAGAAATACAGACTCCAAAATCAACTGACAAACTCTAGCGGAAAGAAAATACAGACTCCAACAACTGACAGACTCTAGTGGAAAAAGAAATACAGACTCCAACAACTGACAGACTCTAGTGGAAAAGAATACAGACTCAAATGAGGATCATGAATACATTAAAGTTCCTGGTGCCCGCGGGACATCGTTCGGTCTCGCCGCGGGCCTACATGCAAGATCCCTTTGAAGTCTATCCAAGTCGCTCATTATCTGTTTAACAAATGTCATCACCGTCGCGAAAAAGGTAGTGCGGGTCATGTTTTCACAGGCTCGACACTTCATAACAATGTAGTCGGCGATGATTCCAATTCTCTCTCTGATGACACCTTTCTCTTGCAACAAACGCCCAATCTGTTGGGCCCTGGCCTCCAAGGTCTGCTCGGCTACCTGATTTTGCTCCTGAAGTTGTTGCAAATCCATTTCTAATTGTGCCAATGCTGTGTAACAATGTTCCCTTTCAGCTTTGAATTCTTTCGCCTGTTTGATCATTTTGTTTTCTGCGGTGATGACCCTTTTCTTTAATCTCGTAACTTCATCGTCGTACTTTTCTTTCAATTGCTTAGCTAGACGTGCTCGCTCCTCCGCGTTTTTAGCCAATTTCCTTCGATCCCTGGCTAGTTCACTTTCTGCTTTGCTCAGATCAAAACTATAGTCATTCACTTTCTGCCTTAAATTATCTATGAGCTTTTCATCTTTGGCGCTTCTGACGGGTTGTTCGGCTGCTAACTTCATTTTTTGAATTTGAGCTCGTATGACTTCATTTTCTTTGGCTAATTTATTCATTTCACCCTTATCGGCTGCAGCTTGCAAGCTGTTTTCAAACTGAAGGTCTTGGACCCGCTTTTCCAACTCTCCTATTTTAGCCCTGTATTCATTCTTCTTAGCTAACCGGGCCCACTGTTCCTGTGATGATTCGACAAAATCCTGGAGGTGGGGTTTATTGGTAGGCCTCCCAAATGCAATTTCTCTTCTATACCAAGCATGATACCCAGGTGAAACTTCTCCTTTAGATCGATCCCGTACACAGGTATTTGCCGCCAAGTATTGACACTCACTCGAGATATGGCGGGCTGTTGCTTCAGGGAACTGGCCATCAGGAAAAATCTCAACTACCCGGACACTGAGATCTTCGTCTTTTGGCACTATCTGGCACCTCCCGAGCTGTCTCAAAACCCGATACGGGGCATAAGGCTGAATGCTCCTAAGACCCATCAAAAGGAAGTGAGGCCCAGTTGCTGGCATGTATATGATCTCATCCACAGGCAACCATCCAAGCGTCCACTCTATTTGGCTGGCAGTGAGGGACCGAAAGTAAGATATCCATCATGTGACCCCTTCAGGCAAGCTGATTCCTTCAATCCTTGTATAAAATTCCTCTATACAGGTTTTCTCTCTTGACCCATAGCTCATGAACTGGGGACAGTGGCATAGGTGTTCGGTCATCCACATTTGCAACAACAGATTGCACCCTTCAAAGAAGTCTCCCCCGGCTCTGCAGGATGTGAGAGCACGAAAGATCTCAGCTACTATCATAGGCTCGAGTGTGCTCTTGGCCTGGGTGAGTAAAGTGCTGACGACCCTCGCTATTTTTATGTCGATATTCCCATCTTTCCTTGGGAACACCAGGAGCCCCAAGAAAACCACCATAAAAGCGAAACGTCTATGTTCTTCCCATTTGTGGCGGTTCCCTTTGCTGCATATTTTGTTTTCCGGATTGTTGAACCCCCCTATGTGGCCATATCTTTGGTATAAAAATTGTGGAGTACAAAAGCCAGCTGCCAAATCCGGGTTGTGGACTCCTCTGCTTATCTTCAGCGAGTCTAAGAATCTGTGCACAGCTACGGTTCTCGGGGCAACCAAATACTTGTGTCTTAAAGGAAGCTCAGCATTCCCAATGTACCCGGCTATTTCTTCTAAGGTCGAGGTGAGTTCAAAATCTGAAAAGTGGAACACATTGTGCGCCGGGTCCCAGCATGTGACCAATGCCCTTATGATGTCTCCTCTGGGTATAATCTCCAACAGTCCGGGAAGGCCCCCCAAATATTTCTTGACCTCGTCTTGCCCTTCTCCACCTAAATCATTCCACCATAGCCGCAACTCCAAAGGGATTTTGTTTATGATTGAGAAAGGTTCATTTTGGACTGTACTCATCCTGCACATTTATTAAGGTGATTTAATAACTTTTTTTTTGACCTAAAAGAAAAGTGACACCATTTTTTTCCAAAATTTTCATTTCAAAACAAAAACCGGTTTTGCAGATACGGCCTTTTAGCACTTCGAGGAAGAAGATTTTAAGGCTGTGCCCACTAACCGTTGAAAAATGACCCAAGGTGGCTGTTCTTGCAAAAATAGCCTTCCGGCGCCCTTTTGGGGACATTCGGCTTATTTTTAAACAAGAATGGTATCACCTGGCTTATTCATGACACAACTCAAAAATTTTGTTATTTTGGGCTATTTTTACAAAAAGGGAAGTTGGACCCGATGGGGGTTGCCTACGTATCCCACATCCGGTGGGAATCAAACTGGCGTAGTTCGGGCAAATAAAACTAAACAAAACCTTTTCATTTTTTCATTTTTCTCAAAAAAATCGGCAGAGTTTCAGTACCATTTGGACATTGGTTTTTTTCTTTTCAAAACGGGTAATTACCTCTCTCAACCCTCACACCGCTATTTTCTTTCCCAAACTCTCCCCTTTTATTTAAAGCCGGTTAGCATGCAAATGCAAAACAGATAAATGCACAAGTAGGATGCATCAGGATGGTCCATTATTCTGGGTACACATGTCCTAGACGGACCCAATCCCTGTGTTGAGTCCCCTAAGTCAAAATGCACATGATGCAGATAAGCGTTCCTACTAGGGATCCGGCATGAGGCTGAGTTATTCTAGGTTCAAAACCTGGGTATATGTTCTAGACCGTGTACCCAAGCGGACAACTTGAGTCGAGGAGGAGGCTATGTACCGGGAACCAAAAGGCCATCCGGCCTCTTTCTTACTTTAAGGTATGACACTAACGGAATAGGGAGTCTCGACCAGCGAGCACATCCCCGGAGGTGAGAAGAGAGGGGTTTCGTAACAGTTTTATATATACAATTCAGATAATATCAAAAGCGGTAAAAAGCAACATTTTGCACATTAGTCCCAAACATGTAATAAAATCAGATAAACAAATCCAAATACAACAATTATTCCAAGCTCGAATTCTGAACCCTGAACCGAAATTCTGGGTCCTTGTCCCCAGCGGAGTCGCCAGAGCTGTCACACCTCCTTTCTCACTACACCCCCGGAAGGGTATAATAAAGGGAATTTTTCCAATTAAAGGACAATCGAAACGGGACTTGTTATTAAGAGATTCAGAGTCGCCACTTGGGAGATTTATGGTGTCCCAAGTCACCGATTTAAAATCCCAAATCGAGGAAAAGAATGACTCTGTTTAACAGTCCGCGAACCAGAAATCCGGGTAAGGAATTCTGTTAACCCGGGAGAAGGTGTTAGGCATTCCCGAGTTCCGTGGTTCTAGCACGGTCGCTCAACTGCTATATTTGGCTTGATTACCTGATTTTATACAATTATGAACCTATGTGCAATTTTTAACTTTTTAACCGCTTTTATTTAATTAATTAAAGAAGATTGCAACGTTATTAAAACATATCTCGAACCACGTCACATAAATGCGCCCGCGGCTTTTGACATATTTTAATATCGTTGAGATTTAGATTTGGGTCACATAAATGTGCATCCGAATTTAGGAAAGTAGATTATTAGAGCACGCGCCTAAAGAAACTAACGCATTGTTAAGTTTGCGAGGGCCATGAAAATTAGCTAAAGGGAACGCCTCGAGTTCTAAATATTTTAAAGAAATAATTAAAGAGGGCCACACAATTGTCATTCTTGTTTGGCATGGCGCTCCTCAAAAATACTCTACTTAAAGGTTTCTATACTAATTTAGGAGGGCCATAATTATTTGCGTTGTCTAATATGGCTCGCCTCTACTATTTGAAAGCCCAATTAGTTGACTCAAAGATGGCTTGCGGAACTTTCTAACTATTCCGTAAAATCCCAATCCTATTAATTAATTAAATTTAAAAGATAACTAAATCCAGACCGATTTTAACAAATAGCCCTGAATTCAAACTATGCCGGCTGCTTTNAAAACCCAATTAATTGACTCAAGGATGGCTTGCAGAACTTTCTAACTATTTCGTAAAATCCCAATCCTACTAATTAATTAAATTTAAAAGATAACTAAATCCAGACCGATTTTAACAAATAGCCCTGAATTCAAACTATGCCGGCTGTTATCGAGTTGTGGGCCCAGTGAGCCCAATTTCAAAGGAACGCGGACGGTCAAGCGCTCATAGCGGCATTGAAAAGCATACACCCTTGGACAACAAACGCGTGAATCCAAATACTATCGACCAAAATACACGCAAGTATGCAGGGAGGTTAGCAATTAAATCTGATATTGACTATTAACTTGGTTCCCAGTTTGTAAAGCCATTAAAATTGAAGGCAAATAACACATGGTTTCTCAGGCAACAACATTCAACCCTAGAACAAATTGCTAATCCTGCTTTCTTTTCACATTTTTTACGTATGCCAATTCTAACACATTCGAACCCTATCACGGAATATCAGAATTTACATAAAGAACAAATAATGAAAGTGGTTGATTGAAATAAAAAGGTTTCAAACCAAAACCAAGATTAAACCCCCAAGAATCCTTTCAACATTAAAGGTGCTCACCCATCAGTAAAACAGAGAGGAGAGACAAGTGTAGACTCATGTACCACATGCTAAATTAGGCAAGGATACAACTGAAATGAACAATGGAAAATGAACTCAACTTCACTAAACCAACAACAGGAAGAGTCTAACATGCTAAGCTAAGTGTAAACATTCTCAAATCACCTAATCAAACAATGTTCAACTAGCACTTAAATCAAATACACACTCCGGACTGAAGTATCCAAATTAGACTAGATCAAGTCATAAATCATAAGACAACAGAATTAAGTAGCTAACTACAGTAGGAATCAACATTTTATTTGGGAACTTCAATTCAAATCCACAGATCTCTACATTAAGCTCAATCATGCTTTAATTTCACCATGGTTTCAAGAGGATACCTGGGAATAATGGAAAACTAAGAAGTGAGGTTCAGCAGAAGAAAACAATAGCAGCAGTATAACAGGATTCAACACCAGCAGCCCATTTCAACCAGAAGAAATGACATGAAGCAGTCCAAAACAACTCTCAATCGAATAGTAACCAAAACTATTCTTCAAAACCCAACTCTTAAAACCGAACTCAATCCATTTTTAAACCCTAGATGATTAAAATGTTCTCCAGAAATTAACAGTAACCAAATTGCCACAGTGACCAATAAAACAGTAAAAATGCGGCCATTTGATTTTTTTCAGATTTTCAGCTCTCCAATCCCTTAGGTCTATTTTCTGTATTTTAGCTCTCTCCTCCTTTTAAGACTGACTTGCAAGGAAAATATACAATGCCTTTATAGGCAAGTCATTAGGGCAAACTTCAGAATTAGCTTTTTACCGTTTACCCATTTTTGAACTTTTATTTTAACTAAGTTACCCCTAAATTCCTGACTTGCTACCCAAGTAAGTGCTATCAAAAACCAGTAATTGCAATTCTAACCCCCACCTAGAAGCTTCTAAATCAGTTACCCAAGATTCCCTACCCAAATTACCCTTTAAACCTTGTCAATTTACTTTACTTACTCAAACGGACCTTAGGTCTAAATGACCAAGCCAATGGGTCTGCACAGACCCAAATTGAATCCCAGATTAGGCCTCTACCCTTTGAAGCCCAAATTGTGGTTCAAACGACCACAAGTCACAACTGGGCAAGCCCAGAGCTAAAGTGTCAAAAGAAAATAACCAGCTCATACAGAAGAGGGGACAACGAGGCAGAGGACTAGTCTGAAGAACTCAGATAATTCCAAAAAAACAACACACCACTTCAACTCACCTATCAGTAATTATGACCCAAGTGAATTCAAACAACGCAACTCGAAGGACTACTTAACGATTTTAGTACTAATTAACAAAACAAAATAATCTTTACCCTCTCAACCAAAATTAAACAGAATTAACTTGAAGCCTACGTCCATACCAAACTAACAGAAACATAGGGGCAAGAAAAGATAGAGTGAAGATGGAGAAGAACAGACTTCAGAATGACATGGCCAAGAAATACCTAGGGCTGGAAATCCTTGGCTTGAAAAGCTTATCAGGAAAACTCCTATTTGACCCAAAACGGGCATTAGTTGCTTGTTCTCTTAGACAATACGCGACCAATGCTAGTTCCGGACCCAATCGCTTGTGGAAACTCGAAAGCTGGGAAGGTCTCCTTGTCTCCATTATTAGATCCATGACTGACCCCTTTTGAAGAGGATTTAGGAGGTGGCGGGCTGGGACGTGAGGGCGAATGGTGGTTGCGGGGTTGGTCTTTGGTGGTGTTTGGGGAGGCCAGTCGCCAGTAAGAATGGTGGAAATATTAAGGCTGCTAGG
>NW_017676858.1:11505-29618 GCF_001879085.1 Nicotiana attenuata
ATATATATATATATATATATATATATATATATATATATATATATATATATATATATATATTTGTATTTTGCATGGATTATATGAATTAAAAATGCACACAAACTGCAAACAGACACGCAAACAATTAACAGAAAATGTCACAAAAATCCACAAAATTGCAAACACTGAAAGAAGTTATTTTGTTTTGAATTTCTGGGAGTAATTCATAGAGGGCAAAAATCACGTGCTCACAATATCCTGGCTGGGAACTCTTACTGCCTCTCCCCAGCGTCGTTCTTGCATAACTTTCCGGAGTCGCGACATATCGATAGGATCTGAATAAAGACAATCTCATTCGTTTCTGTCACGACCCGGATTTTCCACCCTCGGGAGCCATGATGGCGCCTACTAATGAGATCTAGGCAAGCCAATTTTAATTACCTTTCCATTAATAACATGATTCCTTATAACCATTATCGGCAATAATACAAAAGTAACGAAATTAAATAATAAGCGGAAGTCTCAATATTATAAAAAACTGAATAAAAATGCGGAAAATCCCAACAAAAGCCTCTACCCAAGACTGGTGTCACAGTTTCACAGACGGTCTAAGAATACTACACATAAAGGTCTGAAAGAAATAAACTCGACACTGTCTCCAGAAATATATGAAAGAAACAGGAATATAGATGAAAGGAGACGCCAGGGCCTGCGAACGCCTGCAAGGCTACCTCGAGTCTCGCTGGACTGAAAGCTTGCTCTCACACTACTGTTGCTGCCGTCCGAAGCCTGGATCTGTGCAAAATAGCACAGAGTGTAGTATCAGCACAACCGACCCCATGTGCTGGTAAGTGCCTAGCCTAACCCCGGCGAAGTAGTGACGAGGCTAGGACCATACCACCAAATAAGCCTGTGCAGATATATATACAAGTACAACGGAGAAGTAGCAAGGCAGAAGTCACAAAACCCGAAAGTCCATTCACTCACGAGTCTAGTCATACCAAATTCATCAAAATCCGGCACCAAATAGAAATAAAATATCAGGATTAATAAAGAGTACATCTCAATTTAACTTCTAGCAATAAATGAAGAGATAAGGCAACTTTCATATCCAACTCATCTTGTTGCAGGCGTGCAACCCGATCCCATTTCTCAACATCTCGTGGTAGGCGTACCACCCGCTCCCATTTCAATTAAATCAACAGTTCCTCCATAATAAATTTACTCTAACAAATGTAACAAGTAATACGAGTTCATAAGACAACAAGTACGCGAAAATTATGATTCACTAAGGAAAACAATTAATGACAAGTAGCAATTAATTAAGGATTATAAGGGGGCAATTTAGTAATTAATATGTTGAATGTCACGTAGCAAAGAAGTCACATAGTCATGAAGCAGTTTAGGTATAAATTCAAGACATAACGTTACGCAAGGACACCTTGGTTCAATAATAACAAGTAACACGATAAAGGGGAATGTCAACGTAAAGAATCACAGAAATAATGGAATAAGACAAGTAACCAATATGGGAGGGGGAGCATGCTGTGGGGAGAAAATTTTTTTAATAGTAAATCCAGAATAACAATCTAAGGGCAGCTTGGAATTTACAGCGGACAAGAAACTAATCCCCAAAATAAGCACGCTTGTATCAATAATTGTTGCGGCGCGCAACCCGATCCCAATATATAACAACACTGTTGCGGCGTGCAACCCGATCCATAAGTATCATTGTTGCGGCGTGCAACCCGATCCATATCATTTAACATTGTTGCGGTGTGCAACCCGATCCACAAATATCATTCAATGCACGACATCACCCTTCGTGCTTTAACACTCTTTCTCACCCAATCAACAATCACAAACAAGGGTGAGGGAAATAATAAAACAAGAATAGAAGCCCCGGCAAGGGTACACAAACCAACAAATAAAAAAAACCCGGCAAGGGTACACAAACCAACAAATAAAAAAAAACCCGGCAAGGGTACAACATCAATAACCACAACGTCTCGGCAAGGGAATAAATCATTAACTCTTCTCTTTCTTTCACTTTCATCTCATATTTCACATTATCACTTGAACCCAAGCTCCAAGGAGTTACTTATCTCATATACCTTCACAATTTGTATTTCAAGCCGAGCCAATGCTCCACGAAGTTCCAAGATTTCAATTTCTTTCACAAGGTTTTTACAACATATAGAAGTCATCAATTAAGCATGGAAGGCATAACAACAACCAAACTATCCGCAAAATAAGGACTCACGGTCATGCTAGACACCAATGTATAGATACTCGTCACCATGCCTATACATCGTACTCGATCAATTAGCAAGTAGCAAACAAGACTCAACTCCTATTCCCTCAAGCTAGGGTTAAACCAAACACTTACCTCAACTTCCAAGGCCAAATCAATCCACAACAACCGCTTTCCCTCTCGAATTCGGCTCCAACTCAATCAAATCTATACAATAATGACTTCATAATATCAATATATGCTAAACAAATCAAACCCCATGTCTAATTATAGATTTCCAAGCTTTCTTCCCAAAAATCCCAAAATCGCCCCCGGGCCCGCTTGGTCAAAACACGAGGTTCGGACCAAAAACAAATCCCCCATTCACCCACGCGCCCGAAAATATAATTTNCCCTCGGGGCTCCTTACCAAACACATACACTAACTCAACGACATCCTACGAACTAAATCGTCCGATCAAATCGCCAAAATAACATCAAAAACAATGAATCAAACCTCAAAATCAATAGTTTTTCTTCAAACTTCATAAACTTTCAAATTTAGAACTTATAGTCCAAAACACGTCAAACGACGTCCGATTTCAACCAAACTTCACAGAAATATCTTAAATCACATATAAGACCTGTACCGGGCACCAGAACCAAAATACGGGCCCGATACCAACACGTTCTAATCGATTTTCATTTCCATTTTCCTTAATAATTTCAGAAAAACAATTTTACTCAAAAATTCATTTCTCGGGCTTGGAACCTCGGATTTCGACTCCGGGCATACGCCCAAGTCCCATATTTTCCTACAGACCCTCCGGGACCGTCAAATCACGGGTCCGGGTCTGTTTGCCCAAAATGTTGACCGAAGTCAAATTTAATCAATTTAATATCAAAATTTAGCATTTTTATCACAGAATTCATATTTAAGCTTTCCGGCTATACGCCCGGACTGTGCGCACAAATCGAGGCGACTAAAAATTGAGGTTTTCAAGTCCTCGAAAGCACGGAATAAATAGGAAAATAGGTGATGACCATCACATTCTCCACCTCTAAAACAACCGTTCGTCCTCGAACGGACAAAAGAAAGAAGTACCTGAGTCGGGGAAAAGATGAGGATATCGGCTCCGCATATCAGACTCGGACTCCCAGGTCGATGCCTCAGGAGACTGACCTCTCCACTGGACACGAACAGAAGGAAAACTCTTAGATCTTAACTACCGAACATGCCGGTCTAGAATAGCTACCGGCTCCTCCTCATAAGACAAGTCCTTGTCCAACTGGACAGTGCTGAAATCTAACACGTGGGCTGGATCGCCGTGATACCTCCGAAGCATGGATACATGAAAAACTGGATGCACGGCTGATAAGCTAGGCGGCAATGCAAGTCTATAAGCCACCTCTCCCATTCGATCAAGAATCTCAAACGGACCAATGAACCTAGGGCTAAGCTTGCCCTTCTTCCCAAATCTCATCACGCCCTTCATAGGCGACACTCGGAGCAATACCCGCTCACCAACCATGAATGCCACATCTCGAACCTTGCGGTCTGCATAACTCTTTTGCCTAGACTGAGCTGAACGAAGCCTATCCTGAATGATCTTGACCTTGTCCAAGGCCTCCTGAATCAAATTTGTACCCAACAACCGAGCCTCTCCCGGCTCAAACCATCCAACCGGTGACCGACACCACCTACCATATAAAGCCTCATAAGGAGCCATCTGGATGCTCGACTGGTAGCTGTTGTTGTAGGCAAACTCCGCTAAAGGCAAGAGCTGATCCCACGACCCTCCAAAGTCAATAACACAAGCTCGGAGCATATCCTCCAAAATCTGAATAGTCCGCTCGGACTGGCCGTCCGTCTGGGGATGAAATGCTGTGCTCAACTCAACCCGTGTGCCCAACTCTCGCTGAACTGCTCCCTAGAAGCGCGAGGTAAACTGCGTACCCCGGTCCGAAATGATAGATACCGGCACACCATGAAGGCGAACAATCTCCCGGATATAGATCTCAGCTAACCTCTCGGATGAATAGGAGACTGCCACAGGAATGAAATGCGCTGACTTGGTCAGCCTATCAACAATGACCCAAACTGCATCGAACTTCTTCCGGGTCAACGGAAGTCCAGTAACGAAGTCCATAATGATCCTCTCCCACTTCCACTCGGGAAGCTCATTCCTCTGAAATAAGCCACCAGGCCTCTGATGCTCACACTTAACTTGCTGACAATTCAAACACCGTGCCACATATGCCACAATATCCTTCTTCATTCTACGCCACCAATAATGCTGCCGCAAATCCTGATACATCTTCGCGGCGCCCGGATGAATAGAGTACCTGGAACTATGGGCCTCTTCTAAAATCAACTCTCGAAGCCCATCCACATTAGGCACACAAACTCGACCCTGCAATCTCAAAACTCCATCAGCATCCAAGGTAACCTGCCTGGCACCTCCGCACTGCACCGTGTCTCTAAGGACACACAAATGGGGATCATCAAACTGCCGATCACGAATACGCTCCAATAATGAAGAACGAGCGACCGTGCAAGCTAACACACGACTGGGCTCAGAAACATCCAGTCTCACGAACTGATTGGCTAAAGCCTGAACATCCAAAGCAAGCGGCCTCTGACTGACCGGAATATAAGCAAGACTGCCCATACTGGCTGACTTCCTACTCAAAGCATCGGCCACCACATTGGCCTTCCCCGGATGATATAAAATGGTGACATCATAATCCTTCAACAATTCCAACCATCTCCTCTGCCTCAAATTCAACTCCTTTTGCTTGAACAAGTACTGAAGACTCTTGTGATCAGTGAACACCTCACACGCCACGCCATACAAATAATGCTTCCAAATCTTTAATGCGTGAATTATGGCTGCCAACTCTAAATCATGCACTGGATAGTTCTTCTCATGAATCTTCAACTGCCTCGAAGCATAGGCAATGACCTTGCCATCCTGCGTCAACACTGCACCAAGCCCAATACGGGAAGCATCACAATAAACTGTATAAGGCCCTGATCCTGTGGGCAAAACCAACACCGGTGCCGTAGTCAGAGCTGTCTTGAGCTTCTGAAAGCTCGCCTCACACTCATCCGACCATCTGAACTGGGCACCCCTTCTGGGTCAACCTGGTCATCGGGGCTGCAATAGATGAAAACCCCTCCACGAACCGACGATAGTAGCCTGCCAATCCCAAGAAACTCCGAATCTCTGTAGCTGATGCTGGTCTAGGCTAGTTCTCGACCGCCTCAATCTTCTTTGGGTTCACCTGAATACCCTCTGCTGATACGACATGACCCAGAAATGCAACTGAACTCAACCAGAACTCACACTTCGAAAACTTGGCGTACAACTGACTATCCCTCAAAGTCTGAAGAACCACTCTAAGATGCTGCTCGTGCTCCTCTCGGCTGCGGGAATATATCAAAATATCATCATGAAGACTATCATGAACGAATCCAAATAAGGCCTGAACACTCGGTTCTTCAAATCCATAAGAGCTGCTGGGGCATTTGTCAACCCGAATGACATCACCAAGAACTCATAATGCATGTACCGAGTGCGGAAAGCTGCCTTAGGGACATCGGATGCCCTAATCCTCAACTGATGGTAGCCAGATCTCAAGTCAATCTTTGAAAATACCTTGGCACCCTGAAGTTGATCAAACCAATCATCAATCCTCGGAAATGGATACCTATTCTTGATTGTAACCTTGTTCAACTGCCGGTAATCAATACACATTCTCATTGACCCATTCTCCTTTTTAACAACAATACCGGCGCACCCCAAGGCGAAACACTGGGCCTAATGAAGCCCTTCTCAAGCAAATCTTGCAACTGTTCTTTTAACTCTTTCAACTCCGGCGGGGCCATACGATATGGCGGAATAGAAATGGGCTGAGTGCCCGGAACCAGATCAATGCAGAAATCAATATCCCTATCGGGTGGCATACCCGACAGGTCTGAAGGAAAAACATCAGGGAACTCACAAACAACGGGCACCGAATCAATAGAGGGAACCTCAGCACTGGAATCCCGAACATAAGCTAGATAAGCCAAACACCCCTTCTCGACCATACGCCGAGCTTTCACATATGATATGACACTGCAGGTAGAATGACCTGGAGTCCCTTTCCACTCTAAGCGAGGCATAACCGGTAAAGCTAAGGTCACAGTCTTGGCATGGTAGTCCAAGATAGCGTGATAGGGTGATAACCAGTCCATCCTCAATATAATGTCGAAGTCAACCATGTCCAACAGCAAAAAATCTACTCGAATCTCAAGACCTCCAATCACCCCAATACAAGAACGATGGGCTCGATCGACCACAATAGAATCACCCACCGGTGCAGACACATAAACAGGAACACTCAATAAATCACTAGGCATGACCAGATGCGGCGCAAAATAAAACCGAAGCTTCTCTACCACAAACTAGAACAGTACCTACACCTCCACCTCTAATACCTTTACCTCCACAAAACCTCCGAAAACGTAGTTGATCTATCACCGGCCCGCTGCTGCTCGGCTGAAGAAGCGGTACATGACCTCGCCATTCACGAAAGGACAAGAGTAGAGGTTTCAATTTAGCATTAAGAGGACAAAATCGCACGACAGGGAAGAATAGAACAAATGTAAAACTTTTCCTAACTCGTTAGCCTCTGGGGGATAAATACAGACGTCTCTGCACCGATCCCTCAGACTCTACTAAGCTTGTCTATGAACTGTGAGACCTATGTAACCTAGTGCTCTGATACCAACTTGTCACGACCCGGATTTCCCACCCTCGGGAGCTGTGATGGCGCCTACTAATGAGAGCTAGGCAAGCCAATTTTAATTACCTTTCTATTAATAACATGATTCCTTATAACCATTATCGGCAATAATACAAAAGTAACAAAATTAAATAATAAGCGGAAGTCTCAATATTATAGAAAACTAAATAAAAATGCAGAAAATCCCAACAAAAGCCTCTACCCAAGACTGGTGTCACAGTTTCACAGACGGTCTAAGAATACTACACATAAAGGTCTGAAAGAAATAAACTCGACACTGTCTCCAGAAATACATGAAAGAAACAGGAATATAGATGAAAGGAGACGCCAGGGCCTGCGAACGCCTGCAAGGCTACCTCGGGTCTCGCTGGACTGAAAGCCTGCTCTCACACTACTGCTGCCGTCCGAAGCCTGGATCTGTGCAAAATAGCACAGAGTGTAGTATCAGCACAACCGACCCCATGTGCTGGTAAGTGGCTAGCCTAACCCCAGCGAAGTAGTGACGAGGCTAGGACCAGACCACCAAATAAGCCTGTGCAGATATATATACAAGTACAACGGAAAAGTAGCAAGAAAATAACAATTTAAGCTGGGGAAGGGAGCATGCAAAGAACGAGAAAAAGGAGGCGTACTGCTTGAGCTGCCCTCTGAATTACCCGAGGAAGATCCAGTATTACCATTATCAGAAGAAGTCCCGCTATCAATCGTCAGTTTTTCGAACTTCTCACACAGCGTATAATCATCCAGGTCGTCGATATTTTTCAATACATTAAAAAATCGACACCAATCTATACTCTTCGGCCGCATAACTTATTCAGGGGCAACCGTTAGAAATAAAATATCAGGATTAATAAAGAGTACATCTCAATTTAACTTCTCGCAATAAATGAAGAGATAAGGCAACTTTCATATCCAACTCATCTTGTTGCAGGCGTGCAACCCGATCCCATTTCTCAACATCTCGTGGTAGGCGTACCACCCGCTCCCATTTCAATTAAATCAACAGTTCCTCCACAAGAAATTTATTCTAACAAACGTAATAAGTAATATGAGTTCATAAGACAACAAGTAAGCGAAAATTATGATTCACTAAGGAAAACAATTAATGACAAGTAGCAATTTATTAAGGATTATAAGGGGGCAATTAGGCAATTTAGTAATTAACATGTTGAATGTCACGTAGCAAGGAAGTCACATAGTCATGAAGCAGTTTAGGTATAAATTCAAGACATAACGTTAAGCAAGGACACCTTGGTTCAATAATAACAAGTAACACGATAAAGGAAAATGTCAACGTAAAGAATCACGGAAATAACAGAATAAGACAAGTAACCAATATGGGAGGGGGAGCATGCTGTGGGGAGAAAACAATTTTAATAGTAAATCCAGAATAACAATCTAAGGGCAGCTTGGAATTTACAGCGGACAAGAAACTAATCCCCAAAATAAGCACGCTTGTATCAATAATTGTTGCGACGCGCAACCCGTTGCAGCGTGCAACCCGATCCATAAATATCATTGTTGCGGCGTGAAACCCGATCCATAAATATCATTGTTGCGGCGTGCAACCCGATCCATATCATTTAACATTGTTGCGGCGCGCAACCCGATCCACAAATATCATTCAATGCACGGCATCACCGTTCGTGATTTAACACTCTTCCTCACCCAATCAACAATCACAAACAAGGGTGAGGGAAATAATAAAACAAGAATAGAAGCCCCGGCAAGGGTACACAAACCAACAAATAAAACAAAACCCGGCAAGGGTACACAAACCAACAAATAAAAAAAAATCCGGCAAGGGTACAACATCAATAACCACAACGTCCCGGCAAGGGAATAAATCATTAACTCTTCTCTTTCTTTCACTTTCATCTCATATTTCACATTATCACTTGAACCCAAGCTCCAATGAGTTATTTATCTCATATACCTTCACAATTTGTATTTCAAGCCGAGCCAATGCTCCACGAAGTTCCAAGATTTCAATTTCTTTAACAAGGTTTTTACAACATATAGAAGTCATCAATTAAGCATGGAAGGCATAACAACAACCAAACTATCCGCAAAATAAGGACTCACGGTCATGCTAGACACCAATGTATAGATACTCGTCACCATGCCTATACATCGTACTCGATTAATTAGCAAGTAGCAAACAAGACTCAACTCCTATTCCCTCAAGTTAGGGTTAAACCAAACACTTACCTCAACTTCCAAGGCCAAATCAATCCACAACAACCGCTTTCCCTCTCGAATTCGGCTCCAACTCAATCAAATCTATACAATAATGACTTCATAATATCAATATATGCTAAACAAATCAAACCCCATGTCTAATTATAGATTTCCAAGCTTTCTTCCCAAAAATCCCAAAATCGCCCCCGGGCCCGCTTGATCAAAACACGAGGTTCGGACCAAAAATAAATCCCCCATTCACCCACGCGCCCGAAAATATAATTTATTCTCAAATTCGACCCCAAAACGAGGTCTAAATCAAGAAAAAAGTAAAAAGCCCAATTTCTACCCTAAATTACATGATTTAAGCTTAGGAATTCAATAAATAATGATGGAAAATGAAGAAAACGAGTTGGGATTTACTAACCCAAGAGGTCTTGATGAAAGGAAGCTTCAATGGATGCCTAAGGACCTTGGAGAAGAAGAAACTCGGATATTTTTATGAAGAAGTCGCGACCACACTGTTCTGAAAATTAAATATAACTGGGCAAAAATTGCCCTTCGCGTTCGCGAAAATGGAGCCGTGTTCGCGAAGGGTTGACTCAACTGACCATTGCGTTTGCAATAGGGAAGGACGCGAACGCGAAGAGAAAAGGCTGGGGGTCCAGGATTTAGGTCTACGCGAATGCGTGGACACGTACGCGAACGCGGTGAAGGAAGTTTCAAGGCTACGCGTTCGCGAGTGATGGTATGCGAATGCGAAGAGGAAAATTTTGGCCAAGTCCCCCAGGGTCAATTAACTCTATGCGAACGCGAGTGTGCTGACACGAACGCGAAGGAGGATGAAGCTGAAGCTTCGCGAACGCGAAGAAGAAAATGAGTTCTGCAACAGCTGGAGCAAACCTACACTTTTCCTAAGTCCGAAACCACTCCGAAACCAAACACATACACTAACTCAACGACATCCTACTAACTAAATCGTGCGATCAAATCGCCAAAATAACATCAAAAACAATGAATCAAACCTCAAAATCAATAGTTTTTCTTCAAACTTCATAAACTTTCAAATTTAGAACTTATAGTCCGAAACACATCAAACGACGTCCGATTTCAACCAAACTTCACAGAAATATCTTAAATCACATATAAGACCTGTACCGGGCGCCGAAACCAAAATATGGGCCCGATACCAACACGTTCTAATCGATTTTCATTTCCATTTTCCTTAATAATTTCAGAAAAACAATTTTACTCAAAAATTCATTTCTCGGGCTTGGGACCTCGGAATTCGACTCCGGGCATACGCCCAAGTCCCATATTTTCCTACAGACCCTCCGGGACCGTCAAATCACGGGTCCGGGTCCGTTTGCCCAAAATATTGATCGAAGTCAAATTTAATCAATTTAATATCAAAATTTAGCATTTTTATCACAGAATTCATATTTAAGCTTTCCGGCTACGCGCCCGGACTGCGTACGCAAATTGAGGCGACTAAAAATTGAGGTTTTCAAGCCCTCGGAAGCACGAAATAAATAGGAAAACAGGTGATGACCCTTTGGGTCGTCACAGTTTTGCCTTTCTACCGCATTCTTCCTTTATTATTCCATAGTTACCTAAACCAATAACTCCAACTTAATACCATATCACACCATATTTTTTAGGGGAGTACTATGATTTAGTACTACGACGATCTACCTATAGATGTTTTACCTCTTCATCTTTGGCGTCTTTTCACATCATCAATGAACCTTAATTGACTTATGGTAACCCTTATGTACCAAGGATAGTTGAATTTCTTATGCACGAAGGTGACACCTAGTGTAACTGGCACACTTTGTCCCTTAAGCTTAACTTTGCTCAGAGTGCTTGCTTTAGGTAAGCGACTTCCTAAATGACCTTTAAAGGTTATTCACCTGTTGTCTATTATATTATTGTTGGAGCACGATCTCTGAAATTCTCACGATGCCGACTATTACCAATTCCTTTTATCCCTAATTCATGCTCAGTTTATCTTGTTCTCCAGCCCATACTGATTTTTATTACTCCGGGGGTCTAACTTAGCCTTTTGGTAATCACATTCTGGTCATTAACTTATTTCTCGAAATGAGGATATGACTTTATGGCTTATACTCGTTTATATTTTCAAGGCATGTCTCCTCTTGTCTTTTCCTTCACTTGACTGTAGACTCTGTCATCCTATCATATTTTTATTTACTGTTATCACCTATTTATCACATCTTACTCATATGCTTCATTTACGATCTCTTCTTATTCTCCGGCTAATTTTTCTGTCTATCACTTTATTATGATAACTTCAACAAAACATTCTTTCACTTTTAGCTCCCCTTGCTTCATCTCATTGGCTCTTCAAGTCACCTAGCATTCTCTCTTTACTAGGAACGGAAGCCATACAAAGGTAAATATTTATCCCTTCCAGGATTCCAGTGCCAATCTTCTAAATTTTTACAGACATTCTAGTATTCATATCTAAATGTACTATTCTAGATCGCACCATCGGGGTGTCTCACAAGGAGAACTATTACCACATTTGCAATAACCTTCGGAAATGTTAGCTAATGATAATAATCCATCTACCATTTTGGGTTACTCTAACCCCAATTGGATCTTGATATCCCCTTCTTCTCTTAAACTATATTTGTCAACTCCCATAGGGCATAACTGAGATGGGTGGAGCCAATTGTATATATCTCTGTAATTGTTGAAAGTAAATCATAATACTTATGTTTCTCTGCCTGAATTGTAAAAACTGATAATCTTCACTAACTGGATACCTCGTACCCTTCTTCACTCTGCTTCTTTTGCTTGTTGAAACTTGTATCTACCTTCTGATTCTCTTATTGCTTTTTACCATATGGGTGGATAGATATTCACGCCTTGGGGCTCCTTATCAAGAAGCTCACACAACTTAGTACACACATGATCTGCTGAAGAACTTACATTTACTCATCAGTAGTGTGATGCAAAATCGAGTTCCTCTAACTCAGCTCTTCTAGAGCCACATTCAATCTCTTACCAACTATCTTTGTGGATGTAGGTATCTTTGTACTATGAATAAAATAGAATTTAGGAGTTTGAATCCTTACAACTGAGCTCTACCACACGATCTAGAGTAAGAAGAAAGAGTGACAGTCCTAAAAGCCATGTAGCCTCCTGCTTAAAAGTGTGGTGCACAACACACCCATAAACAAGACTCTACTAGACACGACTTGTAGAGTCCCTAGGACAGATCTGCTCTGATACCACTTTTGTCACGACCCAAATCGGAGGGCCGCGATAGGCACCCGGTACTTTACTCAACCGAGTACCAACGTAACGTATCTTTCTTATCATACCATCATGGGTAAATGGGCCAGAAGGGCCGTCATGATATAACCAGAATAAAACATAAGGGAATACTTGACATAAGACGACCCAACATGTAATACAAACTTATACATGTGACATGCAGTCCTATAAGACCAAAATGAACACTCATACACCGAACATAGGCCGACAAGGCCATACAATCTTTCATATGCATGACATCTGTCTACAAGCCTCTAAGAGTACATACATATCATAAGGTCGGGACAGGGACCCCCGTACCAATCAATAAATGTCCAAATCGTACTGACCAAATAGGCAACTTCAGAGCAAGTGGAGTGCACCAACACCTTCCGCTGAGCTGATAACCTACTAGGAGGAATGTCAACCTGTCTATCGGGACCTGCGGGCATGAAACGCAGCATCCCCAGGCAAAAGAGACGTCAGTACGAATAAAGTACCGAGTATGTAAGGTAGGAAAACATAAATAAGAACAGTAATGTAAAGAGAGATAGAGGGGATACAACCTGTAACATCTGAGTGCCTCTGGGGACTACTGACATGAAATGCATAATACATATATATACATAAACTTTTAAAAACATTCGCCTCTGTGGGCATCATCATCATCATATCGTACCCGGCCTCAAAGAGGACTCGGTAAAAACGTACCCGGCCATATAAGGCTCGGTAGAATCGTACCCGGCCACGTGGAGCTCGGTAAACCCAACTGATCAGCGGTTACACAATAGGTGCCGTACCCAGCCAACTATAGCGCGGCTCGGTAGAGTAAAATAGATACATATATATAATGCATGCTCGACTCATGGAATCACGTTCTAAACCTTTCGGAGTGACGTAAGGTCATTGCACCCTCGATTAACATTATGGACATCATACCATCAATATGAACTTCACTAGGACTCAAGGATCATACATACTTTCTTAGAATAATTTTGCGGAAAGAACAACATGGACAACCTTAGTTGCTAGGAGTAGTATCATTATGAAATAGCGTATCGTTTATGTTCATTTCATGTTAGATCATGCCAAAAGAAAGAAGAAAGTGCCTTAACATACCTTAACTCCGTTGAGTCCTTAATGCCTTCCAAGAAATTCTTCAAACAACTCAATTTAATCTACCATGGCATAAGGAGATTCAAAATCAGTGCTGAGTAAAGGCTAAGTCCGCAACTTAAACTAGTAGCTTGTTTACGTAAATTTTGGCAGCATCTCCCCTTTAACAAAGCCATCCTCCAATACCATATACCAACAATAGCAAGAACACAACAATAACAACATGTATTCATCATGTTCCAACCTTATCTCCATCACAATATACCACAAAATAGCCCAGACACCCTAATCACTTCATACATAAAACGACAACCAAAGTAGTGTCCAACAACCTAAAAAAATGTAACGACGCACGACCAGCCAACCACCCTGCCATTATGTGGTGTTTCTCCACACTCTTTCTCCTCCCAAACTCCATAAAAACATTAGCAAAATAGACAACCCAACAGCAACGCGAAACAGCCCACAAAACAGTCCCACAAGTTCAACAACTCAAAATTGATTTTTCGGTTTACTAAAACATGTTTCGACTTGTCTTTTCTTTCAAATTGAGCAACACAAACAACAACACATAATTAAGCCTCTTATCCTATAAACCAGCCGTCAATTCAACTTAAAAATAATTTCACAACCAGCCAACAGTGATGCGACAACAAACAACATACTACTCATTCGAAACTCGCTAGGTCTAGTCTTTACGGTCGAGTTACAACTCGTACAAGCATAGATAATGGAAGGAGAAGCATAAACTTACCTTGGACTGATTAGAACCATGAAACCTAGTCCTTCTCCATCAAAAATCAGTCCCCCAACGCAGCCACATAAAGGAGAAAGAGAAACTAGCAAGCTGTCCGGGGTTTTCGGCACTAGAATCACGTCGTAACATCCGAAATGAACTAGGGTTTGTGTGGGATTTTTGGGGAGGAGTTGCAGGGGTTAAATTTGGTTTTCTTGTTCTGAAAGATAGGTGAAATAACTGAGTTGATAATCCCTTAAAAGTCCCCTCTTGGCCGACTTTGGGGCTTTTAATTTTGTCCTCTCATTTTGGCAAGTAGGTGATGTACCTACTTGTCACCTTACCAATCTGCGCAGGCTCGCAAAAATACGAGTATCTCTATACTCCGAGATCGTATTGACAAACGGTTTAATGCGTTGGAAACTAGACTCATAGATCTTTAATATTTTTAGGTAGATCATCCCCTAATTCCAAGTATATTGGGAGAAAAACTCAGTTATATTTGACCTAATTTTCAGCACATTTATGAATGGAACTTGTGATGACCTTTTTCCAGCTTTTGTTCCACAACTCGCTTGACTTCAAAATATAACACCAATTATCATACGACTAAAAAACTCATAATATAATCTCCTTATAATGTTAATCACCCTAGTCTCGCCCCAAAAGTACATGGTAAAACAATCCAACTTGTCGACTTTCAACGAAACTTATTTTCTTCAATTCGTTTAGCTTCTAAGCCTTTAAACCCTCTTGCCACTTGGTATTAATGATCTTAGATATTTGTAACCTACACGTTAACATGATGAACTAACTTTTTAAACTTTTCAAAGATGATTCCATTTCTGAGCTTACATTAATTGACTTATGATATACTCTTACATACGAAAACATGGGGTGTAACATCCCAGTGGGTAGTTTTCCGCACATAACTAACTTTCAGGTGTGTGTCATGAAGGGATAAGGGCCCAACAACCATATTGTAGAGAGATTGGTTGTTGGGGAGCCAAATTGAGTTCCAGAAATCTATACAGGTGCCATTACCAATGTTCCAAGCAATTCCTTTAGAGCAAAGATTCCAACCAGTAAGAATTTTGCGCCAAATGAATGAGCAATTTTTAGCCTTAGTGCGATTACTATGACTATTTATTAGAACACGAGCCATAGAAAGGAGGGTTGTGTGTATAATCGCCATGCAAGGCTTGCTAGGAGAGGTTGATTCTTATGGGATGATTTACGGATTCCTAGACCTCCTTTGTACTTAGGCAGAGAAACAGTATCCCATTTAGTATAATGAATTTTCCTATATAGAATGGTAGAGCCCCAGAGAAAATCTCTTTGGATTTTGTCAAGGCGTTTCTGGATGAGGGGTGGTAGAAGGAAATATTGCATGGTGTTGTTAGGAAGAGAATTCAGAGTTGTTTGGATTAAGGTGGCTCTTCCAGCCAAAGAAAGAAAGTTTATTTTTGAGTTTGCAAGGCGATTATTCAAATTATCAATAAGATATCGAAAGTTTGAATTCTTAGGGCGACGGTTAAGAATGGGGAAGCCAAGATACTTTCCAAAGTTGTCACTAATGCTGATGTTTAAGATAGTGGTGGAAAGGCTTTTCAAAGATTGGTTGCAATTTTTTGAGCAAATGATATTAGACTTAGAGTAGCTGACTTTTTTCCCTGAAAATTGACTAAAAAAAGAGAGGCAGTGGTGGATTGTGCGAATAGATTTTTCATTCACGTCAGCCATTAAGGTGAGGTCATCTGCAAAGAATAGATTAGAGAGATGGGGGCTAGAATGGCTCAGTTTGATGGGGTCCAAACCGCAATGTCCACTTAGTAGCTTATATATGTGGAAAGCAGCTCCATACTCAAGATAAATATGTAGGGGGACATTGGATCTCCTTATCTAATTCTTCTTGAGGGATTGAAGAATTTGTTCTTAGAGCCATTTACTAAGACAACAATTTTAGAGGTATAAATGCAAGTCATGATTAGCTTAGTGATTTTTGGAGGGAACTTAAAGAAATTGAGGGCTCTAAAAATGAATGACCATTCCAATCTATCGAAGGCTTTTTCTAGATCAATTTTGAATAGGAGCTTTCCTCTGGAGCCTTTTGTTTTTTAGAAGTGGTTCATAATTTTCTAGATAATAATGGCATTGTCACTTGCTCGTCTGCCCCTAAAGAAGCTTGCTCGGAAAGGGCTAATGAGTTTGCCTCGGAATGGCTTAATTCTATTGGAAATAATCTTGGTGATTATTTTGTAGATGGTTGATCAAGCCAAACTACTCCTTATAAAAAGGACTAAGCGGTCGCTGTAAATATATTCCGGTTAACAAGTCTGGAGTCGAATCCCACAAAGAACTAGATGTAACGACCCGACCGGTCGTTTTGAGCTTTTGCACTTTGATCGCCAGTTCTCGGGCATGACTTTCCCCGTGTAATGCATTATGACTGATGTAGATCGTTGGTTTTGGTTTTCAGGAAAATTGGAATGAATTTGAAAGAACGGTCTTAGTTGAAAGCTTTGAATTTGAAAGGTTTGACCAAGATTTGACTTGATTGTATATGATCTCGGATCAGAATTGTTATGATTTGGTTAGCTCCGTTAGGTGATTTGGGACTTAGGAGCATGATCAGAATGCATTTTGGAAGTCCGTGGAAGGTTTGGGCTTGAATTGACGAAATTGAGATTTCGGCATTTTCTAGTTGATAGGTGAGATTTTGATCTGGGGGTCGGAATGGAATTCCGAGAGTTGTTGTAGCTTTGGTATGTCATTTGGGATGTGTGCGCAAAATTTCAGGTCATTCGGACGAGGTTTGATAGACTTTTTGATCGAATTCGGATTTCGGAAGTTTTGAAATTCTTAGGCTTGAATCCGAGGGTGATTTGATGTTTTGATGTTGTTTTGAGCATTCCTGATAATAGGTGAATTTGTCTATAATCACACCTTAAATAATCACCTTCTTGTGTAGTTTTAATGCTAAAAGTGATGACAAAATGCTCTTATTAGTGCTTTTCATGATTTGTAGGTGATATATGTATAAAGACGGCTAAGGAGCAGTTTTGGAGTCAAAAGTGATAAAAAGGAGGCCAACTGTGAAATTTCCTAAGTGACCCGTGCAAAAACAGGCCGAAGATTCAGAGAACTGGATCCACCGCGGTTCCACCGCGACCGCGGCAGAACCGCGGTGGGAAGCAGCTGCAGAAGTTCAGAGATTCCGCGAGGGTGTTTGGCCGCGGTTCTACCGCGATCGCGGCAGAACCGCGGCAGGCGCAGAAACTTCTGGGACCAAAGTGTCAATTACGGGATTTTTAGACCTAAACCCTATTTAAAACATTAGACTTCGCCCAAGAGAGGCATGTATTAATTTTTTTAGGTTTCTTAGCAAGAAAAACAATTGTGAGAAAGTACTCTAAACATCTTTCTTCTTTTCTTTTGATTTTATGATGAATTCAAGCTTAGTTTATGTTCCCATAGTCATGAGTAGCTAAATTCCTTGTCTAAGGCGTTGATGGAACCTATTGGGTGATGAACTTCTTGTTTATGTGAATACAAATTGCTCGTTTAATCTTTATTTGTTCAACTTCGTGTTCGTTGTAGTTAATTGACAGGATCCTCAATTAGCTGTGCCTATTTAGTGTGCATAACTTGGAAAAGAGTGCATATTTAGGGTATTGTTGAACAACACCACTCCTAGATTATTAGAGGAATCTATAATTGCGGGTTTAAAGGCGGGATTAGGAATAACGAAGCCTTGGGTGCAATCTAAATTGAATTGTGCTAAATAAAG
>NW_017676858.1:33927-37992 GCF_001879085.1 Nicotiana attenuata
AGTGGTGGGGAACTCATTTGAGGACTGCCTAGTGAATTTGACGCGTGTGCTGAAACGGTGCATCGAGACTAACTTGGTTCTGAATTGGGAAAAGTGCCATTTCATGGTACAAGAAGGCATAGTCTTGGGGCACGGGGTGTCAAGCAAGGGAATAGAGGTTGATAGAGCAAAGGTTGATGTCATAGCAAAGCTGCCGCCGCCAACTTCAGTCAAAGCTATAAGGAGCTTTCTTGGACATGCCGGATTCTACCGGAGGTTCATTAAGGACTTCTCCAAAATTGCCAATCCTCTCTGTAAGTTGTTAGAGAAAGATCACCCTTTTGTATTTTCTGATGATTGCAGGGTAGCTTTTGAGGATTTGAAGCAAAGGATGGTCATACCACCCATAATCGTTGCCCCTGACTGGGAGCAACCGTTTGAATTGATGTGTGATGCCAGTGACTATGCGGTGGGGGCAGTGCTGGGCCAGCGGAAGGACAAACTGATGCACCCAATCTACTATGCTAGTAGGACGCTGAGTGGAGCCCAGTTGAACTACACAGTGACAGAGAAGGAGATGCTAGCTGTGGTATTTGCTTTTGACAAGTTTCGATCCTATCTAATAGGATCCAAGGTAATCGTATACTCTGACCATGCAGCTCTTAGATACTTAATAGAAAAGAAGGACTCTAAGCCACGCCTGATTCGTTAGGTGTTGCTACTGCAAGAGTTCAATCTTGAAATTCGTGACCGTAAGGGCACTGAAAATCAAGTCGCTGATCACCTATCACGACTTGAAGGAGCTGAAAATATAGTAGAAGTGGAGGAAATTCTGGAAACCTTTCCAGATGAGCAGCTGCTCGTTACCATTCATCAGGAAGCGCCTTGGTATGCAGACTATGCTAATTACCTGGCCAGTGGTATTGTTCCTCACGACCTGTCATCGGTCCAGAGGAAGAGATTCTTTCGCGAAAGCCAATGGTATTACTGGGATGAGCCCTACTTGTTTAGAATATGCCTTGATAACATGATCCGGAGATGCGTCCCCGAGATCGAACAATCTTCTATCTTGCAGGCTTGTCACGCTTCGGCGTATGGTGGTCACTTTGGAGGCATCAGGACTGCAGCTAAGGTGCTAGAGGCCGGATTTTTCTGGCCAACGGTATTCAAGGATGCTCACTTATGGGTCAAAAGTTGTAATGAATGTCAACGCACCGGGAACATTTCCCGGCGTCACGAGATGCCCATGAACCCAGTTCAAGAAGTGGAAGTGTGTGATGTTTGGGGGATAGATTTCATGGGTCCCTTCGTCAGCTCCTATGGCAATAAATACATCATTGTTGCTGTAGATTACGTGTCCAAGTGGGTGGAAGCTGCTGCATTACCCACCAATGATGCTAAGGTGGTAGTCGGGTTTCTAAAGAAGAACATATTCACCCGCTTTGGGACACCGCATGCAATTATTAGCGATGGAGGAACTCATTTCTGCAACCGGGCCTTCGAGAAGTTGTTAGCTAAATATGATGTGCGCCACAAGGTGGCTACTCCGTACCACCCACAGACCAGTGGACAGGTTGAGGTGTCCAACAGAGAGATCAAGAGCGTATTGACAAAAACTGTAAATGCTACAAGAACTGACTGGTCAAGAAAGCTGGATGATGCGCTATGGGCTTACAGGACAGCATTCAAGACACCAATTGGTATGTCACCATATAAGTTGGTGTTTGGGAAGGCCTGTCACCTACCTGTAGAACTGGAACATAAAGCATGGTGGGCACTGAAACAGCTGAATTTAGACTTGGAAGTTGCGGGCACGTCGAGAGTCACGGAATTACATGAGCTAGAGGAGTTCCGGTATCTGGCTTTTGAGAGCACAAGGCTATATAAAGAGAGAATGAAAAGGCTTCACGATCAGAACATCATTGAACGAAATTTCAAACCTGGAGACAGGGTACTGCTTTACAACTCAAGACTGCGGTTATTCCCAGGTAAGCTAAAGTCAAGGTGGTCTGGACCATTTCGCGTGGTCGAAGTGTTTCCTTTCGGAGCTGTGGAAGTTTCTACTGAAGATGAATCTCGTACATTTAGAGTCAATGGTCAGCGTTTGAAATTGTATGTGGGCATGAACGAGCCTAAGGAGATGACCGAGCTGCATTTGAATGAACCCCAGAGGTCGAGCGAACCTTAATTTCGCTCACATGAGTCGTGCCGCGACGTTAAATCAGGCGCTACGTGGGAGGCAACCCATGACATTGTTGTAATTGTGACCTTTGTAATCTATTTATATAAAAAAAAAAAAATGGGCGTTAGAATCAGAGAGGCCCTTCGACCGCGGTTCCACCACGACCGCGGTGAAACCGCGGTCAAAAAGGATCGCTGAAACTCATTGCCGCGGTTCCACCGCGGCGAATACAGACGCGGCCCAGGTAAGTTTTTTTTAATTTTATTTATTTATTTTTTTTTAAACCCACAAAACCCCCCACCCTTATCTATACCCCAACACATCCGCCTCAACCCCCATCCCTTTCCTTTTTCTCTCTCTTTTTCTCAAAAAAAAAAAAATCCCTTCTTCTTCTTCTTCCCCAAACCTCCATTCTCCACCCTCTTCCTCTCTAACCTCCATTACCACACCCCCATTGTCTCTCCCTCTTCACCTCAAGTAAGTTAATCTTCTCCCTCTCTATTTCTTTCTATTATAAGTAGTGTAATTGTTAGATTAACAATGTTAGTTAAATTCTAGTTAGGATTAGTGTATTAATTTGCATTTTTTTTATTTTGTTTGCTTTCTTTTATGTTTGCCATGGTTGTAGTTGTTGTAGTTGATGTTGTTGAGGTTGTTTGGTGCTAACTTAATTGGGTCTCCATTGTTAATTAATTGTGAAGTTGTTTGGTGGTTTGGAG
This sequence comes from Nicotiana attenuata, assembly GCF_001879085.1. Lineage (NCBI taxonomy): Eukaryota > Viridiplantae > Streptophyta > Magnoliopsida > Solanales > Solanaceae > Nicotiana > Nicotiana attenuata. The sequence continues at coordinate 36,808 of NW_017676858.1, forward strand.
GCCTAAATTTAGATTTTTGTGGTATAGTATGGATTGGGTCATGTGTTGGCCGAAAATTGTGGCACTAAGTTGTATATATTTTGGGGTGTTTACGCCAACTTAAGTTGAGATGTTATAGTTGATGGTGGTTGTTGTTGAAATATTGTAGTTGATGGTGGTTGTTGTGTAGTTGAGATATTGTTGTTGCTAGTTGTTGTAGAGTAGTATTGTCGGTATGGTGATATTTGTTGTGGATTGGTGTTTGTTATATGGAGGTGTTGTATGTCATGGGTACCATTGAATGGAATAAGTGTGGGGTGTATTATACCGGACGTGGTAAGAACATTATAGAGCTATTGTGGGGGTTGTTATGAGTGAAGTCAGGAGCTATATTTGGTGTCATTGGGTGGTGAAGTCTGAGTAACCACCTTATTGGCACTAGCTAGGACATATGTGATGGTTTGTTTGATTATTTGCAGGTCCAATGGCTCCCAAAAGGCACAGGCGCTCTGGTGTGACATCCCAACGACCTGCGTACGATGAGTCCAGATTCCAATCGGAACTGGCAGAGGATGATTTCAACGCCAAGGCTACCAAAACTTTTATCCCTGAAATCCCGATTGATCGGGCAGCCCTCCGAGCCGAAAAAGTGGAGATGTATGAAGAGATACGGAGGCGAGAAATGGAGTTCTTATTTGCTGACCCTGCACCAGTTAACAAGATGCTGGTTCGTGAATTTTATGCCAATTGCCCATTGAACTTGGGTAGGGAGGTGATTGTTCGGGGTATGGTGGTCAGTGCTCAATTTCAAACAATTCGCCGGGTGTTGCGACTGCCTCCGTTCCCTAGTGATGTCGATTATTACCATGACAGGCCCGGGGTGACATGGGAGGTCATGACGGATGTACTTTGCACAGGGGGGCAGCCCATATGGATACGTGACCAAATAACCCTCAACTCTAACTCCTTCACTCACCTGGCCAAGTGTTGGTTGACTGTTATCTGTAGCAGGTTCCTGCCTTCTAGCAATACCACGGACGTGAACTTCAATAGGGCATTGTTGACTTGGTGCTTTGTGACAGGGAAGGATTTTGATGCGGCACGGGTAATTGGAGATGAAATGGTCTTACGGGGCCCGCTGCTGACAAAGGGATTCTATTTCCCTTCCTTGGTGACCACATTGTGCTTGATGAGAAACACCCCTAC
>NW_017676859.1:0-34966 GCF_001879085.1 Nicotiana attenuata
CACAAGCTCACCAGTACCACCACAACACAAGGTTGAGAACCCGCTCACATCATAGAATAGAACACACGAATCTAACCCGCAAGGTCATATCTCCACATAGCCTCGCTGCAATGCACGATCCTGTCCAAACACTGCTCCACATGAGACACCTCAAGTCACTATGCCCGAAATTGACAACCACGCACAATTCGATGCCTGAAACCAAAGCAAATCATTACACCCTCGGTGAAACAAGTAACCTATACCACGCAAGCCCGATAGGACATAACCGATACGCCATTCACTGAGCAACACCCAATTATTCTCCCCGCTCGACTTCCACTATGAACCCCAATAGAACCGCACCATATGTGCCCATAACCAACAAATCGTAACGTCTCACAACACAGAAAAGCAACCATAGATCTCCCCAGATCACTAACAAACTCAATAACGATCGAATCAACCTATCCCTCACAATACCATTCGGGGCCAACCAAGCCGACTCAAGCTAAAACACGCATCCACATTGGCCTGCCAACGAACTCATTATCAAGGAAGCCTGAAGCTGCTCCTTCCACTACTACAACTCCTACCGGAGCCATACGATACGGTGCCCGACACCAAATCAATACCGAAATCCACAACCTCGCCCGGCCATAAGAAATGCATCCTAAAAGTCCCTCAACACCGGAACAGAGTCGATGGTAGAAACCCTTGCACTGACATCCATCACGAAGGCCCAATTAAGAAAAACAATCCTTCCCAGCCGTCGCTGGGTCTTTGAAATATAAACCACTCTGCTAGAACATAATCCGACGCACCTCGCCACTCAACCAGTGGCGTTTCCAGCATAGCCCATAGCGCAATAGTCCAGAATAACCCAACACTGAGACAACCAGTCTGAACTCCAACATCACATCCAATATCTAACATACCAGCAAAGAAAGATCCACTCGAGCCTCCAAATCCCGATAGCCGCTAAACGGTGCCGATACACACGGTCCACAACCATAACATAGCCTGCGCATGAGAACTCCCAGTCCCCAACTCCATATAGCACAAGAATCATTGTACCCGATCCCAATTTGCCGTCCGAAAGCATATCACACCTTAAATACCCCATCAAATCACTTCCAATTAGAAACATCACTCCCTTAACTATCTGAGGCTATCCGCTGCTTAAGAGTTTTATGGACTCCCCTTCCAGAACTGAACTGTAACTTATCTAGCCAAGAACTTCCATTGATCCCATCTAGAAGAAAAATTATTACACATACCATGCCTCTCACATCCGTAGAATATGCACCCTTCCAACCACGGTAGAAATCAACCAGAACTCTCCCAATTCCATTTGCACAAACTAAACTGCCAGAACTGAATCCTTCTAAATAGACCAAGCTAAGCAAGTCGTCGGAACCCCAAAGCATTGCTGCGAAAATACTTGTACGAACTCATTACCCCGAACACACACAAAGAATTAATCATATCCTTACCATGCCGATTCGATATACTATCAAGCTACTCCGTCTATCCAAATTTCTTCTGATTCGTCTTCAACTTGATATTTTCCCTTGCTGTAGTACCACAATTCCTCAACCCAGGCTTACCACACGAGAACCAAGCATAAAACCACACTGTCTGAAACCCATAAACCACTGAATACTCTCTGAAATATTCCCAAAAACACCACATCCCAGAATACCTTACTCTGAAGAACTTCCGGCCAAGACTGTGTCACTTTCTTACGTCAGGAGAAAGGGAACTGCGAATCTAACTTTGTTTCCTTTACTTTCCTGATACTGATACATAGAATCCCATAATTATCATAGAAATACCACAAGTCATTGACATCTTCCAATGAAACTCAATTTCTAACCACATATGCAACTTTAGAACACTCAATTGATGTACGTAGACTCTTGGACACATTAGAACCATTCTCGCAAGTCGTTCACTCTTATTCAAACTACAATTTACTTGACCCAACAAACAGAACCACCTGTGCCTTATTGGCAATCCGACACCACAGAATGAAATCCTCATCCCAATACAACCAAGCAACTCCCTGCTCTACGCACTGAGCATTCTTTACCAACAACTTAAGACATCCTGTGATTTCCTTACCCTATGAAGCATAATATAACCTTTGTCAAAATTTTCCTTTACTCGAGCCATCCTCAGTCTCAATTTTTGCAAGCCATAACTGATTTAACCGCATGCCTCAAACTGGAACCAACATAGCACTTAACCGCGCAATCAACTACTCACAGCAGACTCCTCCACTTGGCTCGAAGCCATAGACCAAAATACCCTCAATAACTCATAACACTTTTACTCTGTTGATGCCACAGTAACATAGTGAGATTAAACTCAAATCATCTATAAGGTTGTGAAAACATAGATCATCTCATACTGTATATCTTCTGCAAATCTTGCATTCATCCCCGCAACAGATAAACCCACTCTCATAAGCGACCCGAAATTCCAAATTTCAACACGTACTTTTCACTTGCACATGAGATCTCCTAATATACACATAAGGATCACACCATTTCAGAACACTCCGCAGGAGATAACCCACCTGCTTCGCCTCAATATAACATTTCTGTATACCTTCCACTGTCATACACATTACACCGTCACTTAGTCTTCCTGAGTCTGAAATCATCCCGCAACATGAAATTTACTTCACCATCAACTGGGAAACATGAAAAGATCCTTCATACGCCCATCACTCGGGGCTATACCTCAAATCAAGATGGAATTCCAGCAGCTAATAGTTCCTCTATCCTTCATCAGGCCTTTCTCGTCACTCCCACGTCACATAGATACATCTCGCAGTACTAACATACTCATCACCTAGCCACGGCCGTCACTTCCACTAACGGGGACACTACCGAACAAAGAAGTTCAAAATACTTGCTCACTCAATCAGCACCTCGGTGCTCAAGCGATAGGCAAAGATCCGGCCTCAAGTCCTCCAGACTGGCCCAACATTAACTCACAGAGATCACATCTCGCCCCTCAATAGGGAATCACAAGCCATCAAGGCACATCTGATACCGAGCGCTCATGCACGCATACGAACGCGTGGAAGGAAATTTCAAGAGTTACGTTTCAAGCTGAATCAAGGACGCACGATAAGAATTCCAAGAATATGAAGTTTTCCTAAAGGTTCCGCAGCATCTCGAGGATAAATACAGACGTCTCCGTACCGATCCGCGAGACTCTACTAAACCTGCTCATGACTCGTGAGACCTAGTAACCTAGGCTCTGATACCAACTTGTCACGACCCAATTCCTGAACCCGGTCGTGATGGCGCCTCTCGTGAAGACAAGGCCAGCCAGAACAAAAGAAACACCTCTTTTAAATAATTAATTAACATAAGCAAATCTAAAACATGTTTAAGATAGACATAATTGCGGAAACATCGATAATAACAGGGGGAAACCATCCCAACACAGCCCAAACCGGGGTGTCACAAGTCACGAGCATCTATCAGAGTATAATTACAACTACAAGGCCTAAAATATACAAAAGAGAACTGATAAACATAAGGAAGAAATGCGGTGCTGCGAACTCTAGCAGTCACCTCGCTAGACTCCGATAAACTTAGCCTCCGATCAACTCAAACCCGCTACCGGGTGAACAAATACCTGCATCTGCACACGAGGTGCAGGGAGTAAAGTGAGTACTCCAACTCAGTGAGTAATAACAATAAATAATGGCTGAAAGCATGAAAACACATAAATGCACAAGGCAATTCTATATCAGGCAGTAAATTACTTAAAGCAGTAAAACCGAAAAGAATCAAATGAAATCTCCTTTTAAAAACAGGTAAATCAGGTAAAACAACAAGTAAATAGTGAGTAGTAATCTGCCCCTCGGGCCCAGTATCAATCGCTCAGAACAGTATCACCCCTCGGGCTCAGTATCAACCACTCTGCACAGTATCAGCCTCTCGGGCTCACTCTCAATCACTCGGCATAGTATCAGCCCCTCGGGCTCACTCTCAGATCATATGGGTACCCGCGCTCACTGTGGGTGTGCAGACTCGGGAGGGGCCCCTTACGGCCCAAGCGCTATATCAACATAAGGCCTAAAAGCCTTCTCACATCACTCGTAAGGCCTGAAAGCCTCCTCGCATCACTTACAAGGCCTGAAAGCCTCCTCACATCACTCACAAGGCGTGAAAGCCTCCTCACATCACTCACAAGGCCTGAAAGCCTCCTCGCATCACTTACAAGGCCTGAAAGCCTCCTCACATCACTTACAAGGCGTGAAAGCCTGGCATATAAATGTATCTCAAGCCCTCGGCCTCATATCACTCAGCATATCCTCACATATGGCCCTCGGCCTCACTCAGTCCAGATATCATCACAAGCCTCTCAAGCATCAGTAAAACAGTAGTGCTCAGCCCAAACTACATTGGAAATATCATTTAAATCTCAAAATTTAATTAAAAGTGGCTGAGTTTGTAAAACAGTATTAATCAACAGGATTGAGTTCAAGTAATATATCAAAATAGTGAGGAAAGGTGATAAAAGTCCACGAAGGATCCAAGTAGTAGAGCGTGAAGCTCAAAATATGGCAATAAGCCCAAGTCATGTTGATAACAAACACATTTCAGTCAAATACGAGATAAAAATATCAATCGGGACGGACCAAGTCACAATCCCCAGTAGTAAACAACCCCGCGCTCGTCATTAAGCGCGTGTTTCACCTCAATATAGCACTACGTTGTGCAAATCCGGGGTTTCAAACCCTCAGGACATCATTTACTATGATTACTCACCTCAAGCCAGCCAATTTTCTAGCTCGCGACGCCTTTGCCCCTCAAATCAGCCTCCACACACGTCGAATCTATCCAAAACCACAACGAATACATCACAATATGCTAAGGGAACAAAACCCAATCAAAAACAATCAATAACGGGCACAAATCCCAAAATTACCAAAACCCGAGCCCCGGGCCCACTTCTCGAAACTCAGAAATTTTCACATCAACGGATTCCTTATCTCGCCACGAGTCTTTACATATCAAAAACTCTCAAATCTGACCTCAAATGGCCCTTCAAATTCCAATTTAAAAACCTCAAAAGTCAAGCCCTAGTTCTTCCATTTTTAGTTAAATTCCCATGAATTTCTAGGTGGATTTCGCAATAAAAATGAGTATTTAGACCAAGATTCTTACCTCAAGTAGATTCCTCTTGAATCCCTCTTTCATTTCCTCCAAAAATCTCCAAAAACGAGCAGCCATAGGTAAAAATAGACCCAAAATCGCGAACAAGATAACTTTAAAACATTCTGCCCAGCTACAGGATTTTCTTCTTTGCGAACGCGGTCCAAATCTCGCGAACGCGTAGCACAAAATTACATTGACCAACTTTTACCTTACGCAAACGCGACACGCCCGTCGCGAACGCAATGCTTCCACAGCCTTGACCTTCGCGAACGCGCCACTTCCGTCGCGAACGCGATGACTAACTGACCATCAGACCCAATCTCTCCTACGCGATCGCGTATAAACACTCGCGAACACGATGCTGCCTCTCACAACCCTTCACGAACGCGTAGCTCATAGAACTCAGCCCTTCGCGAACGCGAGCTCCCCTTCGCGAACGCGAAGGCCAAAATACTTGCAATACCAGAACTGAAAATCTGCAATCTCTCAAACACAAAAATGGTCCGATTGACCACCCGAAACTCACCCGAGGCCCCCGAGACCTCAACCAAAAGCACCAACGCATCCTAATACCTTATTCAAACTTGTTCCAATCGCCAAAACACCTCAAACAACACCAAAACCATCAATTCACATCGAATTCAAGCCTAAGTTTTTCCAAAAACTTCTGGAACACGCATTTGATCAAAAACCCATTCAAACGTCGTCCGAATGACCTGAAATTTTACACACACATCCCAAATCACATAACGAAGCTACAGCAACTCTCGGAATTCCATTCCGACCCTCGGATCAAAATCTCACCTATCAACCGGAAATCGCCAAAATTCTAACTTCGCCAATTCAAGCCTAATTCTACACCGGACCTCCAAAACCAATTCCGATCACGCTCCTAAGTCATAAATCACCAAACGAAGCTAACCAAATCATAAAAACTCCGATCCGAGCTCATATACAAATAAGTCAACTCTTGGTCAAACCTTTCAAATTCAAAACTTTCAACCGAGACTCTTCTTTCCAATTCATTCCGATTTTCCTAAAAACCAAAACCAACAATCTACATCAGTCATAACACATCATACGGGGCAAGTCATGCCCGAGAACCGGCGATCAAAGTGCAAAAGCTCAAAACGACCGGTCGGGTCGTTACAGAAGGGCCGCGAACGCGAAGAACAACCCCTGGGCAGCAGAATATATTCCCAAATCGAGGGTTAGACCATTTTATTCATATCTTGACTTGTGGAGCTCGGTTTTGAGCGAGTCTTTGAGGGTTTTTCACACAAACCGATTGAGTAAGTGTTCTTCACCTAGAATCTAACATATTCCATGATTTTATCTTCATTTTCATCATTTATTTTGTGTTTTGGGTTGGGAAAAATGTTGGTCTTTGAAAAAAATTCCTAAAATAAAAAATCATGATTTGAGGGACCAAATGGTATCGGAATTTGATAATTTTTGTATGGTTGAACTTGTATCGGAATGGGTATTCGGTTTTTGTAAAATTTGTCGGGTTCCAAGGTGCGGGCTCGGGAGGTCGACTTTTGGACCGATTTTGGATTTTATTAAAGATTGAGACTTTATGATCTGGAATGGTTTCTTATGTGTTTTAATTGTGCTTTGAAGTTAATTTGGTTAGATTTGAGCCGTACAGAGGTGTTTTCACCCGAGAAGTGCATTTTAGTGTATCGGTTTGTCGTCTTTGAGGTAAGTATCTTGCCTAACCTTGTGTGGGGGACTTCCACTTAGAATTTGAATCTGCTATGTTGACTGTAGTTCGTGTACACGAGGTGACGAGTGCGTGCTCTGACTTATTTGTGGAAAAAGTGACCTTTTAGGGTTCTTAGGTCCTTATATTCACTGTGTATGAATGTGTACTTGATATGCTTGAGTTTTCCACTTACTAGTTTCACCTCTACATGCTCTAATTGGAATTAATTGCTTATGATCCATTCTTATTGTCTATTTGAGTCTTATTTTGCTTAACTGAAGATTTTTACCTCTTCCATTATCATGCTATCTTTCATAACTGCTCGTAGAAATCATTCTTATCTCCCCTGTAATTGTTTAGTCTTAATTGAGGTAATGATTATCTTCCCGCTACTCATCCTTAATTGAAATTATTGTATATTCTTCGTAAATTGCCCAACCTTAAAAGAAGTTTAGATATCCTATATTTTGTTGACATTTTCTTATTTGGAATTATTTGATTCGTGTTAGCTTCCTTGTTGTTGAATTACATATTATGGGATCATTGCTTCATATTATTTTCTCCTTTGTTGAGTTGTTCTTATTACGCTTAGTATTCTCTATTGTGGTTATTCCTTGTGAGCTAGTTTTACCGTCTCCTTGTGATTCGAAAGTTCTTGAGTCGATTTACTTGTCATGTTCTTGTATATATTGTCATTGTTGTTGTTGTACTTGTTGGGGTAGTGAACGAGGTTTCTGCCGTGCGGTTGCTGATATTGTGATGCACGAGGTTTCTGCCGTGCGGTTGTTGTTATGGGGTTGCACGAGGTTCCTGCCGTGCTATTGCTACTATTAATATATTGCACATGCGGCTGACAAGGCGGGGTATGTACATATATATATATGTATATATATATATATATATATATATATATATATATATATGCTTATATGTCGATTGCGCATGTGGCGAGAGAAGGTGGGAACATTATGATGCACGTGTGGCAAAACAAGGCGGGCACTTATTATGTTATTATTTGCACACGTGGAGAGACAAGGTGGGCTATGTCAGGGATTGATTGTGATGATTCGTGATGGCCTGGGGGCATTCTTGTTGTTTGATATTGTGTTGTGGTATGCTTACCTGTATGAGCTTTATCTCATGAAAGTTGTGAGGAAACATCTTACGTGTTGTCCGTTCTTTTCCTTATGCTTATTAGCTGGTAGGAGCTATGTTAAAGCCCTTGCACAAGCATACACGTAGTTGAACACTCCTATTGGATGTGAGTCCTCCTGATTTTGCTGAGTATAGATGCACACCCTCGTTTACTTGTTATATTTGTGAGAGTGGCTCTAGTTAGCAAATGAGTTGTCAGCATGACCATGAGGTGTGATGGGGGCACATGATGCCAAGTGTTAGAATTAAGGTACTAGGACTCGTGAGCTGTAATTTGTCCGAGATTCGGTACTTCGTGGAAATTGTTGGATAAGACCTGATGTGAACACTATCGTAGGATCTGAGTTATTGCTTACCTTTACTGTATTGTGAATTTAGGATTTGGGTTTGTGTTTTCTTTCGCTCTTCTATGTCATTATTTTTGTATTTCCGCTGTTACTTGTTGTTTTCTTCCCTTATTGTGATTGTAGTATTGTTAGCCATTTCGTGTAGTCTTTATATGTACATCATGTTCCGTTGTTCCTATATTTGTACAGTTTATTGGACCGGTGGTGTCTTGATTGTTCCTCGTCACTACTTCACCGAGGGTAGTCTTGATACTTACTGGGCACCGTTGTGGTGTGCTCATGCTACTCTTCTGCATAATTTTGTTGTGCAGATCCAGGTATCGATCATTAGTAGTTGTGCGGATCATTGCTGAGGAGACTCAAGGTAAACCTGCTGCTGCGTTTGCAGGCTTCTGAGTCACCTTCTTACTTGTATTCAATTGTTTTCACTCTTTTCCGAACAGTTATATTTTGAAGTGGTAGCTAACTCTGTAAAGCTTATGACTTGTACTACCGGGTTTTGGGAATTATAAATTTATTTGAGATTTCTGCTTCAAAAGACTGTTAAATTTTATTTATTATTGTGGTATTTCAGTATGAGTTAGGCTTACCTAGTTCCTAAGACTAGGTACCATCACGATACCCAAACGGAGGGAAAGTTGGATCGTGACAAAAATCCTACCAAATCTGATGGCTTTGTGTTCACCTACATACAAAATTGACCAAAGGAAATGTTTTTCTTTTTCCATTGATTCCACCAAATGACTTAATGTAATTTTTCAAATATTAAGTTTTTTGTATTAATTTATAAATCTTTGAGAAATTGTGATAAAAGCATATGGAATAACAAAATTCCATAATTGTAGGTTTAATATTAGGCCACACAAATAATAACATTTTTTAAAAGACATAGACAAAAGATATACTTTTCAAATTCACGCAAAATCGATGGATCAAATCCTTATGTAAAATTAAACGACCTTTTAACCTTAAAAACAAGCACTCATTCTTTAATTACAAAAAATAAGTACATATTATACTCTTTAATTCATTAAGAAATCCTATAAATACTTAATTAATAAAAAGATACTTAACAATTGCACGTCAAGCTCAAATGATACATCTAATTTTAGAGGAGATAAAAGATATTATTATTACATCCTTATTTTAATTTATATATATCAAGTATATTCTTTTAATTAATCCAAAATAAAGAAGAATTGGATAACCCCGGTAACGTAATCGGAGGCACCAAAATAGAAAGTCCAAAATCATCCCCATTATTTTGAACTATAAAACAATAAATGTAACTATAAATTGCGCGTCAATTGGTAATTATATACTCATTATCATTACTTAACTTTGGAATTTTTACATTCCTATGCCATATAGTAAACTTTATCACCCTCCATGCTTAACTTTTAATATAATTACCTTCTATATACCTAATTACCATTTATGTACCGTTTTAGGATTTTAATGGTATTAATTAGTCTCCTAATTTTCTCAACCGTATATTCCCACTCCCCCAAGTTTCTCTCTCCAAATTCCCACGATTTCCTCTTCAATCACCCACGATTTCCTCTTCTAAAACTAGCGAAAATCTCTAACCCCTCCACCATTGACAACCATTAAAAAGCTTTGAAGCTTTGAATTCGAATTTGGGTTTTCAAAAGACATTGTTTGTTTGGATTGGATGTTGTTGCAAAGAATTGAGAATTATCTCTACGTCTCTCTCTATCTCTCAATCCCAAATTTCAGTAATATAAGAGGAAAGGAAAAGAGAGCAGCAATTCCACCATTGACAGCCATTAAAAAGCTTTGAAGCTTTGAATTCGAATTTGGGTTTTCAAAAATCATTATTTGTTTGGATTGGGTGTTGTTGCAAATAATTGAGAATATGGTTTGGAGTTTATATCTCAATTTTGAGGGGTTTTGGTGAAGATTAGACTTGGTTTTGGCTGAATTTCATATTGAAAATCGAAGAAGAAGAAGAAGAAGAAGAAGAAGAAGAAGAAGAACACATGACATACATTATATTGCAGAAATTGTAGAAAAATTGTAGACTGTTGTTTATTTATTTTTCTTTTATTCATTTAACTATTGTATGAAAGTTGAACAACATTGTATAAAAATTATATTTAAGTGGTATTATATTATAGTTGTATATAACTAAGTAGGAATAATGTACGCAAGTTGTAGATAATTTGCAGATAAGTTGTATAATATATAATTAGTTATATGAAATTTGTTTTTACTATGTATAAATCAGATACAAAATATATAAAAGGCATATTGTATAAAATTTGTATAAAATTTGTATTTAAGTTGTTGTTATTGTAGTTGTATTTAACTGGGTGGAAATAATGTGTGAAAGTTGTAGAAAATTGTAGATAAGTTGTATAATATATAATTTATTGTATGAAATTTGTTTTTACTATGTATAATTAGTTGTATGAAATTTGCTTGTCTTGGTTTACTTGTCCTACTTCAATAAAACTTGGTGTACTATCTGTTATTATTATACTTTCATATTCCTCTATAAGGTTGCATGCGTCATCCCGGTCTTTCCCTTATTTCCAATTGCAAACTTTCTCTTCCTTTGTTTTTCTTCTCTTTTTTTCTTGTTTTTTTGTTTTTCTTCTTTTCACTCTTGCCTTTGTCTTCTTTTGTTCCTATTTTCTTCCCTTCCTGATTTGTCTTTTCTTTCTTTTTGCCTTTTGATTGTGTTTCCTCTCTTTTCTTTCCCCTTTTTTCTTTTTCGTTTTTTGTTATGGTCGAATCCTATGGAGATTGCCTACGTATCATGACCCCGCATGAATCAGACCAAGCGTAGTTCTTGCAAATTGAATGCAAAATTTGTTGTTTTTGTTTTTCTTTTGTTTTGAAGGGTTTTCCATATTGTTTTTCTTGAAGGGGAACTACAAAAGCAGACTCAAAATAACAAAATACAGACTCGATGATAAAAAACTAAATCAAGAGTACATCAAAGCTTCACATCTTGGGGCCCACGAGGCATCATTCGGCATCGCCATGGGCCTGCGCAAGACTGAGAAGGTTTCAATGTCACCTATAGGCTATTTGAAGAAAATTGGCCATGTACTGGCTTATTTTGACTTAAAAAGCAAAGTGGCTATTTTTCAAAATTTTAAAGACTCAGTTTTGCAAATACGGCCTTTCAGCACTTCCGAAAGGGAGATTTTAAGGTTGTGCCCGCAAACCGTTTTAAAATGATTCAGGGTGGCTGTTCTTGTAAAAACAGCCTTCCGGCACCCTTTTGGGGACATTCGACTTATTTTTCAACAAGAATGGCGTCAGCCGACTTATTAGATAAAAATTAAACTTTTGGTACTTTTGGCTATTTTTACAAAAGGGGTGGTTGAACCCGATGAGGGTTGCCTACGTATCTCACATCCGGTGAGAACCAAACCAGCATAGTTCGGGCAAATCGGATACGTGCAAGAATTTAAAAACAACTAATTTAGAGAAAACGTATATTTTTTGCTTTTTCTTGAAAAATGATGAAACATGCAAAATCTTTTTGGATTTTCTTTTCTCTTTTTTTTTATTTTTTGATTTTTGAAAAATGGTGAAAAAGTGCAAAATCTTTTTTTTTTTGAATTTTCAAGCTCTCTTTTTTTTTTCTTTTTTTTTTCCTTTTCACTGTTTTTTCATTTGCCCTCAGCTATCCTTGGTCCGCCAAATGACCCTTTTACCCTTGAATAAATGCAACATGTAGCACATAGGATGCATCATGATAGTCTGTTATTTTGGGTACACCTGTCCTAGACGGACCCAACCCCTGTGTTGAGTCCCCTAAGTCAAATGCACATGATGCAGACAAGCGCTCCTACTAGGGATGAGGTTTTGTTCATCTAGGTTTAAACCCTAGGTTTATTGGTCTAGACCTGGCTTACCCGAGCGGACAACTCGGGCCGAGGGGGAGGCAGCGTACCGGGGATACAGAAGCTCCGCCGGCTTAGCAACTTATCCGAACCTCGTTCTAAATGGGAAAAGACTCTAAACAGAAGAGAAGCTACACGAAGTGCACCCTTCTCCATGATGTAGAAGACTCAGAGAGAGGAAGGGATTCGTAACAATTTATACACAATCCACCAAATATCAAAGCGGTACAGCATTTAGCACATAAGGCATGGAACATGTAGGAAAATCAGATAAAGCCAAATATAACAATTTAACTGAGCTCGAATTCTGAACCCTGAACCAAAAGTTCTGGGTTCTTTTCCCCAGCAGAGTCGCCAGAGCGGTCACACCTCCTTTTTCTTACTACACCCCGTGAAGGGTATAATAAAGGAGTTTTTCCAATTAAAGGACAATCGAAATGGGATTCGTTTTATTAAAAGATTCAGAGTCGCCACTTGGGAGATTTATGGTGTCACAAGTCACCGGTTTGAATCCCGAATNCCCGAGGCCAAAGACACCCTTGCCTATACCACCTCCACCATATCCTCAGCGGTTAGCAAAAGCAAAAGAATGACAATCAGTTCATGACAGTCTGCGAACCAAAAATCCGGGTAAGGAATTCTGTTAACCCGGGAGAAGGGGTTAGGCATTCCCGGGTTCCGTGGTTCTAGCACGGTAGACTTTAGTGTTCCAGACGAACCTTCATGAAAATAAAGATAAATTTTGTTATGAACAGTTTGTAGAAATTTTGTAGATAATTTGTAGAAACATTGAAATTATGTATTTCATATTAATTTTTCAAATGATATGCAGTTTTATTGTAGAATAAATGTAGAAATTTTGTAGATATTGTGAAAATCCATACTGATATATATAATTTTTACTCTGACATGAAGTTTATTTTGTAGATAAAATATAGATAATGTGTAGGACATTGATATACAACCAGAATTTGATAGAATTTGTCTATGCAGCAACAAATTTCAACGTTTACTTAACTCAAAACGTTTCTTTTTGTCTCGAATGTCATAAAATAATTTGTTGGTGCTCTAGTGGTGGGCTTTGATTGGAAGAGACGATGAGAGGAAAATGGTGATAAAAGAAATTAAAATTGATAATAAGGTTACACTTTGAGATTTAAAAAATTTTAATAAAGAAAGAAAAAACTGATTGAAATTTGGAAATATAGTTGAACGAGTGACATATAATGCGTTCCTTGCCATTGATGTTGGTCTCTTGTTGTGGTATTAATTTCAATTTAAAATAATTATCGGTGTCATAGAATTCCACAAATCTTAGGTATGCAACTGAAAAAATTGGACTAGTATATGAAGAAAATATGTATTATGCTAGACAAGAAGTAAGAAATGGGAAGAGATGTTACGACTGTCGTTAAACCACTTAAAATACAATATAATACCACTTAAATACAATTTTTATACAATATTGTTCAACTTTCATACAATAGTTAAATGAATAAAAGAAAAATAAATAAACAACAGTCTACAATTTTTCTACAATTTTTCTACAATTTCTGCAATATAATGTATGTCATGTCTTCTTCTTCTTCTTCGAGTTTCAATCTGAAATTCAGCCAAAACCAAATCTAATCTTCACCAAAACCCCTCAAAATTAAGATATAAACTCCAAACCATATTCCATAATTATTTGCAACAACACCCAATCCAAACAAAATATGATTTTTGAAAATCCAAATTCGAATTCAAAGCTTCAAAGCTTTTTAATGGCTGTCAATGGTGGAATTGCTGCTCTCTTTTCCTTTGATTTATATTACTGAAATTTGGGATTGAGAGATAGAGAGAGACGTAGAGAGAATTCTCAATTCTTTGCAACAACATCCAATCCAAACAAACAACGTATGAAAATTTCGTTTCTCTGTAAAAACAAATTCCAATCAAACAACGTATAAAAATTCCAATCCAAACAAACAATGTATGAAAATATACAGAGAAAGGAAATATTAATGCGTGATTTGCGTTGTGAAATATCTGGAAGAATATTTAATTCTCCTATATTAGCACGCCTAAATAAGGAAGTCTACAGCTACAATGATTCCTTATTTAGTGAATTGTCTATATTTTGTAGAAATACTATTAGCATGGCGGGTAATATGCAAACTATGAACATATTTGGTAATATAGTTTCCTATATGATATAGGAACGAAAATTTCCCTTTAACTTTTCCCTTATATTTCTAAGTTTTTAATTACTTAAATTTTATGCATTAAATCCTTCATTATTTGAGTTGTATTTAAATTTTTAATATTACACATAGTATACAAATTCTTTTCTTATTTAAATTATGTAAATTTTTATTTTATAACTCAAACATAATTTTAATATAATATTTATATAATTATTTTAAATATATTTACACATCGAGATGGCGTACACGCGCAAAGCGTATACCCTAAGACTAGTATAGTATAGTTTTCGGCAAAGGGGTTCAACTTCCACCTAGCTCCGCCCCTGATGCCACCATAATAGCAAGGAAGCTAAGGGGTTCAGCTCCCATCTAGCTCCGCCCCTGATGCCACCATAATAGAAAGAAGCTAAGGGGATTCAACTTAAAGCAAATCAGTGCAATTAACGAGATATAATTGCTATACCAGTGTAGATGATGAATCTTGATTCTTGATTAATGAAGCATCATATGTTCAAAATTTTCTGAGTGTTTTCTAAGAGAATAATTATTTAATTGACGTAGAACATATTGTATAGGGTAAAATATGCTATTCCAGGTAGTCTCTTAAAAGAACGACACGTTGAACCGGGGGCAATTATCCTGTTTGGCACCGTGGGGAGTGAGACTCATAAACAGGCAATAAATACCTTCCGCCCGGTGTCATTAATGGAGAATATTCCTTGGCATTAAGTGCATTGCCCGTTACAAGGAATTTATCATTTATGCTCACTGTTACATCTTCATTAATGGCCCTCATAATTGACATTAATTAATAGCACGATCTTAGGACATTGTTCCCTAGACGTAATTATGAATAGTGAACTCTGTTATCATTATGAGGACACATGTAACGACCCGACCGGTCGTTTCGAGTGCTAGCGCTCCGTTCAACAGTCAGAGGCCATGAACAACTTCATTTCCGGTATTATGACTTGTACGCGTGGTCGGAATTGAATTTCGGAAAGTTCGGAGTTGATTTGGGAAGAGAATCCTCATTTCGGAAGCTTAAAGTTGAAAGAATGAACTAGGATTGGAATTTTGAGTAAACGACCTTGAAATCGGTATCTGAAGGTTCCAGCAGGTTCGTATGATAATTTCGGACTTGGGCGTATGCCCGGATCGGGTTTTGGATAACCCGGGAGCGTTTTGGCGCCTAATGTGGAAGTTAGCATTTTAGAAGGAATTACTTAAGTTTGGCTTGAAGTGCATTTCAGTGTTATCGATGTCCGTTTGGGATTTCGAGTCTGGGAATAGCTCCGTATGGTGATTCTGGAGTTGGGAGCGCGATCGGAAGTGAATTCGGAGGTCCGTAGGTCATTTTGAAGCCATTTGGCTAAAGATAGAAATTTGAATGTTTTTGGGAAGTTTGACCGGAGGTTGACTTTTTGATATCGGGGTCGGAATCCAATTTCGAAAGTTGGAGTAGGTCCGTAATGTCAAATATGATTAGTGTGCAAAATTTGAGGTCAATCGGAAGTGATTTGATAGGTTTAAACATCGGAAATAGAAGTTTGGAATTCTAAAGTTCGTAAAGCTTGAATTGGGGTGTAATTCATGATTTTAGCGTTGTTTGATATGATTTGAAGCCTCGAGCAAGTCCGTAATGTGTTTTGGGGCTGGTTGGTGTGATTGGTTGGGGTCCCGGGGGCCTCGGGTGGATTCCGGGTGGTTAACGGATCAAAAATGGATTTTTGGAAATAGCTGAGTTGCTGGTTGCTGGTGTTTCCGCTTCTGCGGAGATGGGACCGCAGAAGTGGCCCCGTAGAAGCGGGAAAGAAGCCGCAGAAGCGGTCGAGCGTGAGGGCAGCCAGGATCGCAAAAGCGGCCCTTGATCCGCTGATGCGGAACCGCAGAAGCGGTAGGCTGACCGCAAAAGCGAAAATGGCTGGAGCCCCCTTGTCCGCAAAAGCAGAGTTTTGTTTGCAAATGCGTGACCGCGGAAGCGGCAATAGTTCCGCAGAAGCGGAAATAGCTGGGGGTAGAAGCATTGTTTTTAAATCGGATGTTTGGTCATTTCTCTCATTTTCTTCACTTCATTGGGCGATTCTTGGAGAGCTTCAAGGAGAGATTTCATCATCAATGTTAAGGTAAGCTACTCCTACTTATTTCCAAGTTAAATACAAGACTATACCCTGGAATTAGACATGAAAATTAGTATAAAAATTGGGGTTTTGGTGAAAAAACCTAGAAAATCATATTCTTGGAATTTAGCCAAGATTTTGGGTATGGAATTTAGAGAAAATTATATATTTGAGTTCCTAAGGTCATGGGTAACCTTTATCGTTCGAGTAAGTTTTCGGGTCCGGGCACGTGGGCCCGAGGGCATTTTGGTCATTTCACTAAGAGGAGTTGGGAATTTGTATAATCTGAATTTTTAACAAGTATTTGAGCATGTTCTCATTAGTTTGTCGTTAATTGGCTAGTTTTGGTGCATTGTGCGTCGGTTCAAGCCTTCGGAAGAATGTAGAATACCGGCTATGAGTCTTCGGAGCGAGGTGAGTCTCCTTTCTAATCTTGTGAGGGGGAATTTACCCCATAGGTGAGTTAAATTGGTTATGTGCTCCTATTTGTGGGGGCTACGTACGCACGAGGTGACGAGAGTCCGTGCGTAGCTACTATTATGCTATTGTCCGGGTAGTCTAAGACCCAAAAGCATGCTATACTTGGGATATTTGAAATCTTATTGACATTTGAATTGTTAAAATCAAGTTGAACTAGTAAATGAACTTCAAAAGGATTAAACTTCATTTTCTTGAATTGTTTAAAGAGGATTTGGTATTTATTTGATAAAATAGCTTCGATAAATTCTTATTTGACTACTTGAGCATGTATTTTATGTACACTTGCGTCGCATGCATGATTCGCGAGCAGGGTGTGTGTTTATTTATGGAACGGGCCGAACGCCTCGGCAGATCAAATAGATGCATCTATTGGTTCGGGCCGCTCGACCCTCGGCAATGCACAGTTTACATTCCTGTTGGAGCGGGCCGTCGCCTCGATGTGATTTGCGCATGTTTATCTGTTGCTTAAAAATTTTAAATGTGGGATTGGCCCTTCGTGGCTTGATATAAACTGATAAGATAATAAAGAATAAACCTTGGAAGCCCTTGATTTATTATTGAAGGTGTTTACCTATTTCCTGGCCTCACAATTAGAAACTTCTATATATAAATCCATGATTATCCTCGCACTTATAGAATATTGTTAATTGACCTCTAGTGAGTGTCGAAGTTGGCCATCTCGTCTCTACCCCTTCGGGATTAGGCGGGATACTCACTGAGTACACGTTGATTACGTACTCATACTACACTTCTGTGCATTTTTGTTGTACAGGTATATGTTAATTTAGCGGCCTACTGGGCATAGTAGCACGGACAATTCGGGGACTAGGTGAGTTGCAGTATGCAAGGCGGCCCGCAGCTTTTAAAGTCCCTTCTAGTAAATTGTATTTCCTTTCTGTCCATTGTATTCCGGACGGATGTTGTATTGTATTTTATATCCTTATCAGTAGATGCTCATGCACTTGTGACACCGGGTTCTGGGGATGGTTTTCGAAAGATGTGTACTAATTGTTATTATTTAAATTTGAATTCAAGTATTGATCTTTTATTTATGAAAAATGGGAGGAAAAACCTGAGATTTTCAAAAGTATCAAAAGAGGATTTAATTGATAATTTAGTTAGGCTGGCCTGACAGAGGTGTCCGGCGCCACCACGACCCTTAGTGGATTTTGGGTCGTGACAACATGGTATAAGAGCACTAGGTTCCCGTCGGTCTCACGAGTCATGAGCAAGTCTAGTAGAGTCTCGCGGATCGGTACGGAGACGTCTGTATTTATCCTCGGGAGGCTACAGGGCTGTTAGGAGTACTTCCCTTCTTTGTTTCCTTATCGTGCGGTTCAATTCCCTTGAGGCTTATGTCTTTTATTTCTTTCTACTCAATCTTACGCAAGCGCTGTTATAAATCGGAGATTGAAGGATTGCAATGGCACTACAAATGTGGTGCGGGATGATTCTCCCGGTATAGTTGATTGGACTGTTATAGCCGCCTTATGGAAGGATATTCTAGTGTTCAGCTCAGTAACAAAACTTCTAAGAGACTTGAGGCTAGGCACAGGTTGCCATAATGCTATGAGCGATTATTCTGCAGTGTTGTTGTGATGGTAGGGTGTTTGCCCACGTGTCGGGGCAGTGAATGAATTGAAGGGAAGTTTACTCAGTGTGTAATCAAGGGATTCCGTATTTTATTCCCGGCAGGGGAAAGCCAATCGAACTAAGGATGGTCAGATGTGGACTGATGGAAGTAATGAATCGTGGTAATTGCAAGTGTGGCGGAGTTTTCCTCTACATGGGGGTGTCGTTGTCCTAATTGAACGCTTTAAGTTTGTCGGTGTTATAATCTACTACAATTCGCCTTATGCGGGATATTGTGAAATACTATTGAAGATGCAACCGTCAGATATCGCATGGTGCGGTGGTATAGGATTGAACCAGTATTTTAAATGTTGGCGGTTCGAGAAAGATGACCTTCGGAGGGGTTTAAGTCAGTAGCGATATGTGGATTCAAGTTCTATGAAGAAGAATTTTATTAAGGCAACAACTAAGCAGCAAGAGATGAGAAAGACATATGGGAAGTGTCAGGCGGAGTTTTAAACTTCTAAAAGGTCAGGCTTGGGGGGAGACAGGCCGAGCAGTTGATTAAAGAAGTGAGTTTGCCCAAAGTGGGAGAGCAGCGGAGCTGCGTAGGGGCTTGGTAATGAGAGAACTATGCACCTTAAGGGAGTGTGGAACGAGTTGAGAATATTAGTGTTGGGTTATTGGCGTCTTCGGATCTAATTTGAAGTAGGGATTCTTGTGCGGCCAGGGATTTAATATAACGGGAAGGAGCCGCTTAAATAAAGGGGGATGTAGCATGACTTTGAAGTGGAAGGATGTTGTCGCACACATAATGAATGTCCACGAGGGGTAAGTGAACTGGTACAGCTAAGGAGTGAGTTTGGACTCAGGAGAGTTATTCCCTATGATCAGTTTGGTGGTCGCGTGGTTGGCGAGGCTTCTGCAAAGAGTTCTACGGGTTATGCAGCAAGGGGAACTATTGAGTGAATGTTGTTAATGATTTAGAGTATCAAATTGGGTTTCTACAGTAAGATATCGAGAATGCTGGCGATTGATTGCACAAGGTTGTATCAATAGGAGATTAAGAATCCTGGTAAACTCTAGAGTTTTGTAATAGTGGCTTCAAGCTAAGTGGGAGAGTCCCACCGCCTATGAATGGGTTGCATGGTTAACTACTCGTGAGGTTTCTGGTTATTTGCATACTAGGGAGTTATCCCAGCTATAGAAAAATACCATAAGTAGTAATTGGAGCAGAGGAATTTTTAAAGATGTGCTATGGTTGGCCTTATGGGCTCGTGTTCGAACTTGGGAAAGAATTCAGGATTTATGCCTTGTATAGAAGCGGGTTTAAAGGGGAGTAATTCTGCTAGGTGCTTCATTGAGAGGGTATTAATGTTCTAGAAGGTTCATGGAGTTGATTATATACGGGACCAAGTCAGAGCGGGTGGCTCTCAGCAACGGTCTCTAGTAGGTTCAAAGGGATAAAGTGTGGTGCCTAATGAATCTGAGCCTATGAGTACATTTAAGGATCGAGATTTGTAACAACTCATGAGAGGATGCCCTAAATGTTCTATGATAATTTGACTTGTGGTGTAGCATTTGAGAAATATGAAATAGTTCGTGGGATTTGAGACAGCATGGTCTCGTGGTTCAAGGTCCCTTGGGATAAGTGCAGATGGAGTAGGTTATGTGTTGGATGGAGGTGGTATTATCTCCAAGGCAATCAAGGATAAATTGGAAGAAGGTAGATTGATTAGCCATAGTTAAATTGGAAGACTGGTGTCAGTGATCAGTTCCTTCAGCGTGATCAAGTTGCGCAAGTGATTTGTGACGGTACGTGTGAGGCTTATCGGCTGCCGTAATTGATATTTTTCAGAAGCATTTTTCTATTATGGCCTGTTATGTGTAAGCAGATCCCGGAAGGGTTATGGTGGCTTGGACCACTACTCAGAGATTTGCATATTCTACAGTCATGAGAATTCGCCTGTGTGTTACTATGTTCCTCTTGAAGTGAGTTCAGTGAAAGCTTTTATGTGCCGAAGTGTTAACCTATTAGTGGTTCCGAGCTATGATGAAGAGTCGTGTTCTATCGTATATTGGCATGTCGGGTGCAGTGAGTAGTATGAAATTTGAAGTGAGAATCAAGGTCGCAGTTCGGTGTCGACAAGGATGTCACGGGCTCGGACGAGCAAGGAAAAGGTTGAATGATTAAGTGAATTGGTATTGTCTTGAGCGTAAGCCTGAGATCGATGTTTTATGAAGAAGGCTTTGCATCCTGGTTAGGATTCTTGATCACTTTTCGGTGCTAGTGCAGCCGGTGATTCAGGTGTGCGGACCCGTTTTTTATTTCGAGAGGTTGTGGGAGCGTGTCCCACTGGAAGATTGCATGAGTGTGACATGTAGTCACTCGATTGAGTAAAGATTTAAACCGAGTATGAGGATTGTGGTAGTGTCACTAAATTTGAGAATTTTTGCATGGAGGGCACTTTGTTTATTGGGTTATGAACTGAGAAGGTTGCTCCGGTTACGATGGTTGTTCTTACATTTTATGAGGCAAAGGGGAGTTACTATGGACCTTTGAAAGGTTAGCCAAGCTGGTGCAATAAGAAATCGGCTTGGGATCAGTGGATTGATTTATATGTAAACATGGCGTTATATCAGGCCAATTGTGTATGTTTCAGCAAGCGTTCCTTATGGAGGGACAGTCGGGGTGTTATTTTGTCATCAACTATCCCAGGTAATGATGTATGGCGCCATATGAGTGGTGAGACGGCTTTGTAAATTCTTATGTGTTAAGGTTCCGTGTGGCGATGATGTTATGTGAGCGGAATGGCTCTCGAGATTTAGATCTTGTATCGCGCCTCAGTTGTGCTTGGGTTTCATAGCTTATGGCGCTATGTGTTCCCCAGGGAATGGTACTATACACTTAGAGTGCTTGAGACCGAGATTCGGTAATTCATTATAATGAGCAATTTAGCTCGATGTGTATCTCCTTATGTGAGTTCTACGTTTCGATCGGGTGGCACGCCGCCATGGGTATGTTATTTCGATCGGGTGGCACGCCGCCATGGTTATGTTGTGAGGATCGGGTGGCATGCCGCCATGGTTATGCTGTGTGGATCGGGTTGCATGCCGCAATAGAGTGATATGAGTGTAGTTTCCTATATGCTATTTTTTGTGTGTTTCGCTTCCTATTTTCTAAGGAAGGTCCGTAGTAGTGCGGGAGTTAGGTTCCTCCCAGAGTTCGTTTTCCTTTTGCAATGCGTTCGAATTGGTGGCCTATTGGCGCAGGGTAGCATCATATGAGATTTTAACAATTTATGGGGTGGCTTATTGCCTGAGCAGTTGTATCGGATGAGACGAGATCCCTTGATCTATGATTTTGTGCAATCCAGCTATATGAGGTATGTTATGGAGATAAGACCATTATTGGGTTCAGAATGAGGTGAAGGCCTTGTCAGGAGTATAGACCTAATGTTTTGTTGACTCGGCAATTGATTATGAATGTTAGTACATCTCTTCCGTCATGGCGGTATGGTAAAGATTAGAGTAAGACCTGTATGTGTCATGGGGTGCAATGGGAGTATCAGATTAGTAGGATTTTGACTAAGTTGATAAAAAAGAAGGGTTATTGTGGCCCTACGAGTGGGTAATGCAAAGTGTGAATTCAACAAAGTTATGCAATCGTGTTTGAGTACAGCATGTGGTGATTGATATGGTGATCGTATGTTGGAAACAGGCCTGGCATAGGATTCCGGATGTTGGAATCGGGCTCTAAGGCTTAATTGCTTGAATAAAAGGGAATATCTTCAGAATTTATCGAGCTAGCGTGCTCAGCTAAGTTGTGGTAGCACGGGAAGGTGCATGAGGTGCTAAACAGTGATTTCAGACTACTTCAGTATGGTTCTCAGCACGTTAGAGGACGAACGTATGTTTAAGTGGGAGAGAATGCAACGACCCGACCGGTCGTTTCGAGTGCTAGCGCTCCGTTCAGCAGTCGGAGGCCATGAACAGCTTCATTTCCGGTATTATGACTTGTACGCGTGGTCGGAATTGAATTTCGGGAAGTTCGGAGTTGATTTGGGAAGAGAATCCTCATTTCGGAAGCTTAAAGTTGAAAGAATGAACTAGGATTGGAATTTTGAGTAAACGACCTCGGAATCGGGATCTGAAGGTTCCAGCAGGTTCGTATGATGATTTCGGACTTGGGCGTATGCTCAGATCGGGTTTTGGATAACCCGGGAGCGTTTTGGCGCCTAATGTGGAAGTTAGCATTTTAGAAGGAATTTCTTAAGTTTGGCTTGAAGTGCATTTCAGTGTTATCGATGTCCGTTTGGGATTCCGAGTCTGGGAATAGCTCCGTATGGTGATTCTGGAGTTGGGAGCGCGATCGGAAGTGAATTCGGAGGTCCGTAGGTCATTTTGAAACCATTTGGCTAAAGATAGAAATTTGAAGGTTTTTGGGAAGTTTGACCGGAGGTTGACTTTTTGATATCGGGGTCGGAATCTAATTCCGAAAGTTGGAGTAGGTCCGCAATGTCAAATATGATTAGTGTGCAAAATTTGAGGTCAATCGGACGTGATTTGATAGGTTTAAACATCGGAAATAGAAGTTTGAAATTCTAAAGTTCGTAAAGCTTGAATTGGGGTGTAATTCATGATTTTAGCGTTGTTTGATATGATTTGAAGCCTCGAGCAAGTCCGTAATGTGTTTTGGGACTGGTTGGTGTGATTGGTTGGGGTCCCGGGAGCCTCGGGTGGATTCCGGGTGGTTAACGGATCGAAAATCGATTTTTGGAAATAGCTGAGTTGCTGGTTGCTGGTGTTTCCGCTTCTGCGGAGATGGGACCGCAGAAGCGGCCCCGCAGAAGCGGCCCCGCAGAAGCGGGAAAGAAGCCGCAGAAGCGGTCGAGCGTGAGGGCAGCCGGGACCGCCGAAGCGGCCCTTGATCCGCTGATGCGGAACCGCAGAAGTGGTAGGCTGACCGCAAAAGCGAAAATGGATGGAGCCCCCTTGTCCGCAAAAGCGGAGTTTTGTCCGCAAAAGCGTGACCGCAGAAGCGGAAATAGCTGGGGGCAGAAGCATTGTTTTTAGATCCGATGTTTGGCCATTTCTCTCATTTTCTTCAGTTCATTGGGCGATTCTTGGAGAGCTTCATGGAGAGATTTCATCATCAATGTTAAGGTAAGCTACTCATACTTATTTCCAAGTTAAATACCAGACTATACCATGGAATTAGACATGAAAATTAGTATAAAAATTGAGGTTTTGGTGAAAAAACCTAGAAAATCATATTCTTGGAATTTAGCCACGATTTTGGGTATGGAATTTAGAGAAAATTATATATGTGAGTTCCTAAGGTCATGGGTAACCTTTATCTTCGAGAAATTTTGGGTTCCGGGCACGTGGGCCCGAGGGCATTTTGGTCATTTCACTAAGAGGAGTTGGGAATTTGTATAATCTGAATTTTTAACAAGTATTTGAGCATGTTCTCATTAGTTTGTCGTTAATTGGCTAGTTTTGGTGCATTGTGCGTCGTTTCAAGCCTTCGGAAGAATGTAGAATACCGGCTATGAGTCTTCGGAGCGAGGTGAGTCTCCTTTCTAATCTTGTGAGGGGGAATTTACCCCATAGGTGAGTTAAATTGGTTACGTGCTCCTATTTGTGGGGGCTACATACGCACGAGGTGACGAGAGTCCGTGCGTACCTACTATTATGCTATTGTCCGGGTAGTCTAGGACCCAAAAGCATGCTGTACTTGGGATATTTGAAATCTTATTGACATTTGAATTGTTAAAATCAAGTTGAACTAGTAAATGAACTTCAAAAGGATTAAACTTCATTTTCTTGAATTGTTAAAAGAGGATTTGGTTTTTAATTGTTAAAAGAGGATTTGGTTTTTATTTGATAAAATAGCTTCGATAAATTCTTATTTGACTACTTGAGCATGTATTTTATGTGCACCTGCGTCGCATGCATGATTCGCGAGCAGGGTGTGTGTTTATTTATGGAACGGGCCGAACGCCTCGGCAGATTAAATAGATGCATCTATTGGTTCGGGCCGCTCGACCCTCGGCAGTGCACAGTTTACATTCCTGTTGGAGCGGGCCGTCGCCTCGGTGTGATTTGCGCATGTTTATCTGTTGCTTAAAAATTTTAAATGTGGGATTGGCCCTTCGTGGCTTGATATAAACTGATAAGATAATAAAGAATAAACCTTGGAAGCCCTTGATTTATTATTGAAGGTGTTTACCTGTTTCCTGGCCTCACAATTAGAAACTTCTATATATAAATCCATGATTATCCTCGCACTTATAGAATATTGTTAATTGACCTCTAGTGAGTGTCGAAGTTGGCCATCTCGTCTCTACCCCTTCAGGATTAGGCAGGATACTCACTGAGTACACGTTGATTACGTACTCATACTACACTTCTGTGCATTTTTGTTGCACAGGTATATGTTACTTTAGCGGCCTACTGGGCATAGCAGCACGGACGATTCGGGGACTAGGTGAGTTGCAGTATGCAAGGCGGCCCGCAGCTTTTAAAGTCCCTTTCTAGTAAATTATATTTCCTTTCTGTCCATTGTATTCCGGACGGATGTTTTATTATATTTTTTATCCTTATCAGTAGATGCTCATGCACTTGTGACACCGGGTTCTGGGGATGGTTTTCGAAAGATGTGTACTAATTGTTATTATTTAAATTTGAATTCAAGTATTGATCTTTTATTTATGAAAAATGGGAGGAAAAACCTGAGATTTTCAAAAGTATCAAAAGAGGATTTAATTGATAATTTAGTTAGGCTGGCCTGACAGAGGTGTCCGGCGCCACCACGACCCTTAGTGGATTTTGGGTCGTAACAATAACTAGTATCTGTAAACGTGCATTGCACGTTAATAATGACACATGATGGTTTAAATATTTATTTATATGAAGGAGTAATAAATTTAATTAATGAGAGAAATTTTATATATAAGACTACAACAATCATCTAATGCCGAAAAATATTATTACATTAGCATAATACGTAAATTCAAAATTAAAGGATATCATCATAACTTACATAATTGATCAATTTTAGTCATATTACGTAGATAATTATGTATTGTAGTTTAAAGGTATCTAATGTGATGGTATCTTATCAAATGCTTCTTTATAAACGGTGTTTTTTGTATATGTTTTCTTCTAATGCTTTGGTTACTTTGCTATAACCAGAACTCTTGTTGTCGATATTGATATCTCTATTGAAAGTGCAACATATAGTTATTCGCAAGAAAATATATTGTGGTAAATATAGTTCAATATTTAGGATGTTTGTCCTTGTGCTTTATTTATTATAACTACAAAATATAAACATACTGAAAATTATTTTCACACAAATTTAAAAGGATATTCTTTAGTTTCGGAAGACAAAGTTGAATTCGGGGATAAACACATACGTAGAAGCATATTGACCAGTATCATAAGTTTTGCATGTATGACGTTATTGTCAAAACTTCTATATACCATATGTGTACTATTACATAAGCTATTTAGCGGATCTAAGTTTTCAGTAGTATGACATACATATTTTTCTTCAAAATTAACCTATATGCAATAGAAGATAAATTTTAACTTAGTCTGTTATATATATGGTGACACTAACATATGTAAAAAATAATGAACTTGACAACAAACTTGTACGGTAGAAGGCCATTTGGTATGAAAGTACTTAAGTATTCTTCTTAGTAGTTATTGTTGGTATCATCTTCTATTGAGTCAAAACTGAAAAATATTTTATTTTTACCATAAAACTTAGCAATCAACCTTTTAATTAGTTGATCAATATATTCGTTTTTGCTAGCTAAGATAGCTCTTTAATTTCTACCATGTAATTTTGTGACGACCCGGCCCGTTGTCACGTGAGTTACCGCCCCATTTCCCCTGATTTTTATGTTTCTCTATGCTTCATTATCGGTATTGGAGGTGATCGAGTCGAATTGGATTGGTTTTAGATGGAAATGAGACACTTGGTCTCTTTAAGGAAAGCTTGTTTTGGAAAAGTCAACCGGAAGTTGACTATTTAGTTAGAGGGTCTCGGATGTGAATTCCGGTGTTTCGGTTAGCTTCGGGGGATGATCTGTGACTTAGGAGTGCGATCGGAATTGAATTTGGAGGTTCCGGGATGTAATTAGGCTTGAATTGGCGAAGGTTGGATTTTGGCGAATTCCGGTTGGTAAGTGAGATTTTGATCCGAGGGTCGAAATGGAATTCCGAGAGTTGCAGTAGCTTCTTTAGGTGATTTTGGATGTGCGGGTAAAATTTCAGGTCATTTGGACGTCGTTTGGTTGGGTTTTTGATCGAATGTGAGTTTCGGAAGAATTTGATAAACTTAGGCTTGAATCCGTGGTGAATTGATGATTTTTGTGTTGTCTGACGTGTTTTGATGATTGGAACAAGTTCGTATGAGGTTTTCGGTTGTGTTGGTGTTTTGGTTGAGGTCCCGGGGGGCCTCGGGGTGGATTGGAGTGGTTAAAAGAGAGTTTTTGAAGGTCTCTTCAGGTCTGATAATGCTGGTATCTGATATTTCCGCTTCTGCGGAAATGGACCGCAGAAGCGGGTGAGCGATCGCAGAAGCGGCCAGGTGTGGGCTAGGGTAGTTTCGCATAAGCGGACGTTGGTCGCTTCAGCGGGTCCGCATAAGCGGACAATGTACCGCAGAAGCGGTTTTGAGAGAACCGCAGAAGCGGAGTTCGAGTCGCATAAGCGAAGTCTGGGTTTTTAAGTGAAGACCGCATAAGCGGATTTTTGGCCGCAGAAGCGGTCCCGCATAAGCGGAAGCGGGACCGCATAAGCGAAAATCGCTGTTGGCAGAAAGGTTTAAAGGATTTATTTCATCCGCGAGCTCCACCATTTTTCCTCCATTGTTGAGCGAGCTTGGGAGCTATTAACGCGATTTTGTGAGGGTTTTGACTGGGAATCAATTGGAGGTAAGTCCTATGGTCTAGAAACATCATTTTTATTGAAGAATCTACCTTTAATTCTTGGAAATTGGGTGAAAATTGGAAGAACTAGGGCTTAGGTTTTGGAATGAAAGTTTGGGATTTGAGGGGGCATTTGAACTCCGATTTTGGTAAATTTGATATGTATGAACTCGTGGCGAGACGAGGAATCCGGTGATGTGAATTTCGTAATTTTTCGAGAAGTGGGCCCGGGGCTCGGGTTTTGCCAACTTCGTAATTTTTGATAGTTTTCGAGTGGGTTATGTTCCCTTAGCCCATTATGATGTATTCCTTGTGATTTTGACCAGATTCTACGCACGAGGAGGTTGATTTGCGATGCAAGCGCAAAGCGAGCTAGGATTTCGGCCGGCTTGAGGTGAGTAACAGTTATAAATGACGTTCTGAGGGTTTGAAACCCCGGATTTGCACTATGTGGTGCTATGTTGAGATGAAACACACGCTGTATGATGAGCGTGGGGTTGTTACTGCTGGGGATTCGGACTCGGTCCATCCCGATTGATAACTCTACTGTATTTTTTGCTGAGACTTAATTAATATCAGTATGTTCTAGGCTAGTTGCCATGTTTGGGGCCTTGTGCCGATCTGTAGAACCCTTAGGGGGTACTTTGTACTAGTTGACTTCACTTTACTTGTCGAAATCATTCCCTCAGTCATGTTCTTAACTGTTAAACATAATATGAACCGGCTTTAGAAATTGGCAATCCAAATGAGGAACACCTGGGGTTGGAAACCCGGTCTTAGGTGAGTGGGCCCGAGAGGCCAAGTCTATAATGACTGAGAGGGGTCAAGGGCCCCATAGTGAGGGTATTTGATATATATACTGGATCGGGCTGCACGCCGCAGCGAAATACGTATATACATATATGGATCGGACTGCACGCCGTAGTGATATATTATATGGATCGGACTGCACGCCGTAGTATTATAGCGCTTGGGCTGTAGGAGCTCTTCCGGAGTCTGCACACCCCCAGTGAGCGTAGTCGACTATTATCATTGGATCGGGCTTCACGCCGCAGCAGTATCTATTATTATTGGATCGGGCTGCACGCCGTAGCAGTATATATTATTATTGGATCGGGTTGCATGCCGCAACAGTATATATATATATGGATCGGGCTGCACGCCGCAGCAGTATACTGTACGGACCGGGCTGCACGCCGCAGCAGTGTAAGTAAATTACCGGACTTTGAGAGGTGTAAGTGAGTTGTGTACTGGTTTGAGGGATATTCACCTGTTTTCCTCACTTAGCTGCTGTTTACTGCATTTGATTTTGATATAGAACTGTGTAGTGTTTTTACTAGTTTTCTTATCTTCAGTCGTTATTTATTTCTGTTATTCACTGAGTCGGAGTACTCACTTTACTCCCTACACCATGTGTGCAGATACAGGTATCCACGAGGCTCCGTAGAGTGCTTTGCTGTTGCTCAGATTTGATATCGGAGTTATCGAGGTAGCTGCATGGCGTCCGCAGGACCCGGTTCCTCCCCTTACTCCCTTTGTTTCCGCATTTTAGACCTTTACATGTATAGATTACTACTCGGTTGTATGTAGAGGCTCTAGACTCATGACACCAGATCCTTGGGCGTTGTTTTTGGTATTTGCTATGGTTTCTCCGCACTGATTTAGCTATTATCACATATTAGAATCATGCTTAACTGGTAATTTATCTCTATTATTTGGTAATGTGTTTCGTACCTGAGTTGAGAGTGTTTAAATGGTCGGGCTTGCCTAGCATTTTGTTGGGCGCCATCACGACCGGGATTGGGGTTGTGACAAATTTGCACAAATTGCGTTTTAATCTAATGATAAAAATAATATATTTTCCTTATTAACTGCACTACTATTACCATTAGGGTTGATAACCAAGTGTTCTAGAAGAACCAAATCATCTTTTACTGGATGCTCTTATTCGTTTTCGGCACGAAGCAAGAAGTCACTGAATGTTGGATCTGTTCTTACTTTTATATTTCTTGTCATTTGAATATTTTTCATTTGAGGTCATAAGTACAATTTTGGTAAGCTAGCTTTTACAGTTTCTGCTTTGGTCAATTTTGGAACTACTAATCGTACTTGACAGAAATCACCTCCCAAACTATTACTTTTCCACCAAACGGTTCATCGATATCCAACATATCTCTAAAACTCTAGGCGATTGTTTCGATCGTTTGACGCTTAGCCAAAAGCGATTCATCCCATATTATCAATTTCGCTTTCCTTATAAATTTAGCACTATTGCTCTGATTTGATATATTTATGATGGTTATTTCAGTTATTTGAAGAAGTATATCAAATCTAAAGTGGGTTGTACGACCTCATAATAAAATCGTTGTTGGACCACTACTTGTTTTTATTGCCAACAATATCAAGCCCCTTGATCTGACATTTGCAAGTAATGCATGACATAGAAATATTTTTTCGATTCTGCCGGAGGCATGTACGAAGGATAATCCCTCTATACCAGAGTTAATTTTTTATAATATAGTCTTGAAAGCTTATTCTTGTTCAGGATTTAGCTTTGATTGTGCTTCCTCAAACATTTGTATGGCCTTCTTAATATTATACTAATCTTTTTTATTTTGTGATCTATTTTTTTAAATCTCTAACACTCTTTTTATGAAATAAATTCATGTACCCTAAGATTTTTTTTTTTAACTTGAAAAATAATTTTACTCATATGATGAATTTAAAAAATACTTTTAATTGGATTCTCTTGCTAAACAATTAATGGAAAGATTTGATTATTTTGTTTTAACATAAAATATAATTTATTTTCTGTTGATTTAGATTCTTAATATTAGTTCATCTCATTTTTTGAATACTTAACCGTGATTATAATTTTATCCATCATAAATTTTATTTTTAAAGAGTAAAAAGATTCACTTTTAGATATTTATGTTTGCAAAATCATTAATGGTATTGGCTCTTACCAACCTTTTTCTTTCTTTCTCACACATTTATATTCTTAAAAAATTTCTTAGTTGTTCTTTAATAATCGGGTATATTTTTCTATATTACACGAAAAATTAATAATAAAAAAATATTATTTGAGTAGGAAAGCAGTTCAAATATAATATAATAATATATTACCGTGGGAATTATTTTCTCAATTTCAACGCTTTATGCAGTTCGTTTAGCATTTTTTTGGTATTGAATATTATAGAGTGGTAATGTATTACCAATATGGAGGTGTCACGACCCCAATCCCGGTCGTGATGGCGCCCAACACAATGCTAGGCAAGCCCGACCATTTCAACACTCTCAACCCAAATACGAAACTCATTACCATTTAATAGAGTTAAATTATCAGTTAAACATGATTCCATTCCGAGATAATAGATAAAAACAGTACGGAAAACCATAACAAGTACCAATACAACTCCCAACAGATCTGGTGCACGAGTCTAGAGCCTCTAAATACGGCTGAGTAGCAAATTTATACATATGAGAGTCTAGGATGCGGAAAACAAAAAGGGATAAGGGGAGAAATCGGGTCCTGCGGACGCCAGGCAGCTACCTCGATAACTCCGGTGACAATCTAGAGAGCAGCAAACAATTCTACTAAGCCTCCGGGATACCTGTATCTGCACACATGGTGCAGGGAGTAAAGTGAGTACTCCGACTCAGTGAGTAATAGCAATAAATAACGACTGAAAATAAGAAATCTCGTAAAAACACTACACAGTTCTATATCAAAACAGTAGGTGCAGTAAACAACAGCTAAATGAAGAAGAACAGGTGAATATCCCTCAAACCAGTACACAATTCATTTATTCCTCTCAATGTCCGGTAATTTACTCGTACTGCTGCGGCGTGCAGCCCGATCCGTACAGTATACTGCTGCGGCGTGCAGCCCGATCCATATATGTATATATATATAAACTGCTGCGGCGTGCAGTCCGATCCAATAATAGTAGTCGACTGCGCTCACTGGGGGTGTGCAGACTCCGGAGGGGCTCCTACAGCCCAAGCGCTATAATACTGCGGCGTGCAGTCCGATCAATATAATATATCACTGCGGCGTGCAGTCCGATCCAAATAATATACTACTGCGGCGTGCAGTCCGATCCGATATATATATCAAATACCCTCACTATGGGGCCCTTGACCCCTCTCAGTCAATATAGACTTGGCCTCTCGGGCCCACTCTGCTAAGACCGGGTTTCCAACCCCAGGTGTTCCTCATTTGGATTGCCAATTTCTAAAGCCGGTTCATATTATGTTTAACAGTTAAGAACATGACTGA
This sequence comes from Nicotiana attenuata, assembly GCF_001879085.1. NCBI lineage: Eukaryota > Viridiplantae > Streptophyta > Magnoliopsida > Solanales > Solanaceae > Nicotiana > Nicotiana attenuata. The sequence continues at coordinate 31,851 of NW_017676859.1, forward strand.
GGGTATGATTTCGACAAGTAAAGTGAAGTCAACTAGCACAAAGTACCCTCTAAGGGTTCTACAGATCGGCACAAGGCCCCAAACATGGCAACTAGCCCAGAACATACTGATATTAATTAAGTCTCAGCCAAAAATACAGTAGACTCATCAATCGGGATGGACCGAGTCCGAATCCCCAGCAGTAACAAACCCCACGCTCATCATATAGCGTGTGTCTCATCTCAACATAGCACCACATAGTGCAAATCCGGGGTTTCAAACCCTCAGAACGTCATTTATAACCATTACTCACCTCAAGCCGGCCGAAATCCTAGCTCGCTTTGCACTTGCCTCGCAAATCAACCTCCTCGTGCGTAGAATCTGGTCAAAACCACAAGGAATACATCATAATGGGCTAAGGGAACATAACCCAATCGAAAAGACTCGAAAATTATCAAAAATCGCGAAGTTGGCAAAACCCGAGCCCCGGGCCCACTTCTCGAAAAATTACAAAATTCACATCATCGGATTCCTCGTCTCGCCACGAGTCCATACATATCAAATTTACCAAAATCGGAGCTCAAATCCCAAATTTTCATTTCAAAAGTCAAGCCCTAGTTCTTCCAATTTTACTCAAATTTCCATGAATTTACAGGTTGATTCTTCAATAAAATGATGTTTCTAGTCCATAGGACTCACCTCCAATCAATTCCCGTCGAGACCCTCTTCAATTTCTACCAAAAATCTCTCAAGGTGCTCAACAATGGAGGAAAATGGACCAAGCTTTGCGGATGAAATAATATAAAAACCCTTCTGCCCAGGTGCATTTTACTATACGCGAACGCGGTCAACTACCCCGCGTTCGCGATGAACAGAAAACATTGACCAAAAATTAACCCTACGCGAACGCGGTGCCCAACCCGCGAACGCGTACCTTCAGGACTTCCAACTACGCGAACGCGTCCACCTAGCCACGAACGCATTGAACAATTTCTCAGTGCCTTAACTTCCTTCTACGCGATCGCGGAAGCCCAATCGCGATCGCGATGCTTCGCCTTTCAGAACTACGCGAACGCGACCCAATACCACGCGAATGCGAAGACCAAATTTCCATGCCCTCAAATTCCCTCTACGCGTTCTCGACTCACCCATGCGAACGCGAAGAGCAATTTTCTTCTGCAACACAAATAGCTGAACCTGCAATCTTTATGTCCAAAAATGGTCCGGTTGACCATCCGAAACCACCCCGAGGCCCCCGGGACCTCAACCAAAGGTACCAACACATCTTAAAACATTATTCAAACTTGTTCCAATCTTCAAAACACATCAAACAACGCTAAAACCATTAAATCACATCGGATTCAAGTCTAAGTTTCTTAAAAACTTCCGAAATACGCATTTGATCAAAAACCCGACAAAAACACCTCCGAGTGACCTGAAATTTTGCACACATATCCAAAATCACCTAACGGAACTACTGCAACTCTCGGAATTCCATTCCGACCTCCGGATCAAAATCTCACCTACCAACCGGAATTCGCCAAAATACTAACTTCGCCAATTCAACCCTAATTCTACTCCGGACCTCAAAAATCAATTCCGATCGCACTCCTAACTCACAAATCATCCCCCGAAGCTAACCGAATCACCGGAAATCACATCCGAGCCCTCTAACTAAATAGTCAACATCCGGTTGACTTTTCCAAAACAAGCCTTCCTTAAAGAGACTAAGTGTCTCATTACCATCTAAAACCAAACCAATTCGACTCGATCACCTCAAATACCGACAATGAAGCATAGAGAAACATAAGATGAGGGAAACGGGACGGTAACTCATGTGACGACGGGCCGGGTCGTCACATCCTCCCCAACTAAAACAAACGATCGTCCTCGAGCGGGTCAAGAAACATACCTGGAGCCTCAAACAAGTGAGGATATCTGCTCCGCATCTCCCGCTCGGTCTCCCAGGTTGCCTCCTCCACGGGCCGACCTCTCCACTGCACCTTCACTGAAGCTATATCCTTTGATCTCAACTTTCGAACCTGACGACCCAAAATAGCCACTGGCTCCACATCATATGTCAAATCATCATCCAACTGAACAGTGCTGAAGTCTAATACATGAGACGGGTCCCCAACATACTTCCGGAGCATAGATACATGAAATACCAGATGCACGCTCGACAAGCTGGGTGGCAAAGCAAGCTCATAAGCCACCTCCCCAATCCTCCTAAGTACCTCAAAAGGCCCAATGAACCGCGGACTCAGCTTCCCTTTCTTCCCAAACCGCATAACACCCTTCATGGGCGAAACCTTCAACAAGACCTTCTCATCCACCATATAGGACACATCCCGAACCTTCCGGTCCGCATAACTCTTCTGACGCGACTGTGCTGTACGAAGCCTCTCCTGAATCAGCTTCACCTTCTCTAAGGCATCCTGAACCATCTCTGTCCCAATAACCTAGCCTCTCCGGGCTCGAACCATCCAACAGGAGATCTACACCGCCTCCTATACAACGCCTCATACGGAGCCATCTGAATGCTCGACTGATAACTGTTGTTGTTGGTAAACTCTGCAAGCGGCAAAAACTCATCCCATGAACCCCCTAAATCAATAACACAGGCACGCAACATGTCCTCCAATATCTGAATAGTGCGCTCGGACTGCCCGTCCGTCTGAGGATTGAATGCTGTGCTCAACTCCACCTGCGTACCCAACTCCCGCTGAAATGTCCTCCAGAACTGAGAAGTGAACTGAGTACCCCTATCTGAGATAATAGACACTGGAACCCCATGCAATCGGACAATCTCCCGGATAAAGATCCCTGCAAGCCGCTCCGAAGAATAAGTAGTACATACTGGAATGAAGTGCGCGGACTTGGTCAGCCGATCCACAATCACCCAAATTGAATCGAACTTCTTCAAAGTCCGAGGGAGACCACTCACAAAATCCATAGTAATCCTCTCCCACTTTCACTCGGGAATAATCATCTGTTGAAGTACACCGCCCGGTCTCTGATGCTCGTACTTAACCTGCTGACAGTTGAGACACCGAGCTACAAACCCCACTATATCCTTCTTCATCCTCCTCCACCAGTAGTGCTGCCTCAAATCCTGATACATTTTCGCGGCACCT